>NC_061111.1:32775179-32822349 GCF_002878395.1 Capsicum annuum | reverse complement strand
AAGTGACGACATTCGTGATAGCTTACCACATTTGTGACGCCCTATCACGAAGGTCGTCAGCCTTAGGAAGAATCCAAACTCTGTGTGATGACATTTTTGATGGCCTGTCACATTTTTGACGCCTTGTCATAAATGTCATCAGTCTTAGGCAGAAACCATCAATTCCAGCTCCTGTGTGATGACATTTTTAACGGCTTGTCACATTTTTTGATGCCTTGTCACAAATGTCATCAGCTATGATTTTCAGCAACTGGGAATTTATTTTATAAGGGTATTTTGGTCTTTTCCTTCACCTTTCACGACTTATGACCCTAAAGAGGCATAATTTTTTTTCTATTTTTCTTCAGTTAAGCATCCTAAAAACCCTTTCTTACTCTCTCAACCACAAGATTAGGGTTTTCCATTAAGCTCATCTCTCATAAGCAAGATTCAAGCCTTTTTCCAAGATAATTGAGAATTAAGTTTCCCAAATCCAAGAACTCTCCAGAAAATCATCAAGGTTTTCTTTTTAAGGTATGCGTAGTGTTCATCTATGGATCCAATCCGTTCATAGAGCTTAAGAACCATGTTTTAAATATTATTTTGTAAACTTTTTGTAGTGATATAAGTATGTACATGTTGACAATTGTTGTTTAAGTTTCAATGTGATGTCTAAAGGTGTTTTCATAGTATATATATGTTTTTTAATTAAAAACCATGAACTTTAGGTGGTTTAATATGGTGCAAGTATGAAACTCACCTATGCCTTAAAGAATGCATGCAAGGTGTTTGATAAAATGCTTAGGATGCTAGAAATTCATGTTTGTATAGTTCTATGATGTCTAAATGACAAGTCCATGTTAGCTATATACTTCAATATGAATCCCATACTTTTCATGTGTTGCTATTGTGGTGGTATGAAGTATGTAAGATAATGGAGATATATAATATGTACACGAAGTATATCCATGCATTCCCTACAATGTTTAAGATGTTGAATAACTATATGAAATATGGTATCCCCTACTTATGATATTATGAATTGTGAACTCACATCTTGTGATCAAGTCATGTCATGTGTGCCAGTTTCTATCTATCGAGTCTTGGGGGTATTCGTACCCAAAAAACATAGCTGTGTGCCTAGAGCCATGTCATGTTGTCATGATAATCTCAGTCAAGCTATAATCTATAGAACTCAGTCAGTCATGTGACTCAGGAAACCTTAGAAATCTCATGATCTCAGTTAGCTATAATCTATAGTACTACTCCGTCAGTCAACGGAAGTCAGTTAATCTGTCCATGTACAACCAGTTGAATCATGTTTAGTCTCTTCAGATGGGAGTAAAAGTTAGCACCGAGTGAACCCAAGGATGGAGACTCACCCATCAGTTTAGGGTGTGATTCTTAGCAGTCATCCTTGTGTTCCAGAACTACGTAGCCAGCGTAGGTTGAGACATCTTAGCCTATCATATTAGGGTTGATGAGGTGGCTTAACCTGTCAGTTTAGGGTTACCATCATTCTCCTTTTGAATACCTACCAGCTAAGGGTCACCTATAATTGTCCTTACCAGTGGCGCGGTATTGACACCCCTCTAGTTGGGGCAGAGATTAGACCCCAACTTAGCTATATGCGTTATTGGGGCATGTCAATTAAACAAATACCTCCCACAGTTTCAGAATTAGTCTCTGTAAAAGAACTCAGATAGGTCTTCAGATTTCAGTATATTAGGACTGTCAGATATAGTCAAACTCAGTTACAGTACGAAATTCAGATAGTTCTATCAGATTTAAGATTGTCAGATACAGTCACCCATGTTATCAAAATTTTAGTATCAGTCATGTTAGCCATCAGTAAACCATGTATTAGCATACAAGACTAGCTATCATGCACCCATAATTTTAGTTACTATGTATGCATGTTTGTACTCTTACATTCATGTCAGTCAGACAGTTAGCATTGTTCATGCATGCAAACCCTATTTATATTTAGCCTACTCACTCATATACTCGGTACATTCCCTCGTACTGACGCATTTGAGCTATGGTGCTTTTTTTTTATGTTACACCATAGATTCAGAGATATAAGCTCTAGATTAGCAGTAGCAGTAGCATTTCTAGTCGCAGAGATTCAGTGAGTCCTCTTCATTCGAGGAAAATCTGATTTGATTTATTCATTATTATTTTAGCCAGTTATCAGTTTACAGAGTTAGTTGGAGACATGTTCATTCAACTCCTTATTCAGACAACACTTTGAGGCTTTCAGATTCAGTATTCAAACTAATGTTCAGATTTGATTTAGTTTTTAGCTGTTTTGGGTATCTTTCACCCATATGGATATTATGTTTTGACAGATTCTTTATTCAGTTGAACCTTATGGCCTACATGTTCATGTTTTCCACATTAATACATTATATATGCAGTGTACAGGTACAAATATCAGTCATGGGTTAGCTTGTGGTCCCTTAAGGTCATGAGCACCGTGTAGCATTCTGATTCAAAAAATAGGGTGTTACACACATTCTCTGACTCTGAGCTGATGATAGCCTGATCTGAGGTCTATCTTATAAAAGTAACTGGCGGCCTGAAGTTGGTCAAATAAGTCATTAATTCTAGGAAGTGGGTATTTATTCTTGACTGTGACTTTGTTCAACTGATGGTAGTCTATACATATTTTGAGAGAACCATCTTTCTTATACATGAATAAGACTGGTGCGCCCCATGGGGAAATACTGGGTCTGATAAACCCCTTGTCTAAAAGGTTTGTTAATTTTTCTTTTAACTCTCTGAGTTCAACTGGTGTCATTCTGTATGGTGGAATAGATATAGGCTGAGTGTCTGGAAGAAGGTCTATTCCAAAATCAATTTCCCTTATGGAAGGAACTCCGGGAAGATCTTTGGGAAACACATCTGAGAATTCATTTACTACTAGAATTGACTCAATACTAGGAGTCTATGAACTAGAGTCTTTGACTCATAAGAGATGGTAGACATATCCCTTGGATATCATTTTTCTCGCTCTAAGGTATGAAATCAACTGACCCTTAAGAGTTATGGTACTACCCCTCCATTCAAGGACTGGTTCATTTGGAAACGAAAATGAACAATTTTGTTTCTACAATCAACTGAGGCATAGCATGAATAGAGCCAATCCATGTCGAGAATAATGTCGAAATCAGTCATCTCTAATTCTACTAAGTTGGCTGAAGTAACTTTTTGAGATATCATAACCGGACAGTTCCTGTATACCCGTCGGGCTATGATAAACTGACCTACTATGGTAGAGACTGAGAAAGGTTTTGTTAAGATTTCTGGTCTGACTTTGAAATTGACTGCTATGTAAGGAGTTACAAAAGACAGAGAAACTCTTGGATCTAATATGGAATAAATATTTAAATAGAAGATCTTCAGGAGAACTTTCCTGATCTTGTTGGGACTAAAGTGCATAGAGCCTATTTGGGCGTTGCCTACTGGTGGCACTAGAAGCGGCACCCTGCTGATTCAAGTGACCAAACTAAGCTGAAGGATGATTACACTGACCTTGAGAACCTGGCTGAGGACAATATCTAATTCTATGGCCTAGCTTGCCACACCCAAAATAAACATCACTGCCAACTCTGCAGACACCCTGATGGTTTCTGCCATATTTCTGGCAAAGAGGATTTGTTCGAGCACTGCTGAAGCTACCCTAAGATCTAAATCTTGGTTCTGTATCATTGTTACCATTTCTAAACTTAGGGGATGTAGCACTGGCGACGAGGCTGGAACTGGAGATTTCGGGCAAAATTGGGAACGGTTACCACACTCTGACTTAGGCTGAGTAAAATTGAAGCTACCTGTTCTACCTCTCTAGTTCTCTCTTTATCTTTATTCTTAGCTTCTTCTATCTACTGAGCATGGACCATGAGCTTGGATGTGTCTATCCCCTTGATCAATATCGCATTTTTGTACTCCTTAACTATACTCTCTGACACCCCAGACACGAACTTGCTTATTCTGTACCTACTATTTGCTACTACATAGGGAGCATATCTAGATAACTAAGTAAACTTAGGGGAATACTATTTCAGACTCATACTACCTTGCCTGAGATTCATTAACTTAACACTTTGGCTTCTCTCAGATCTAAGGAAAAGAACCTATCTAGAAAAGTAGTAGTGAACTCTTCCCATTCTATGGGTTTTGCATATATGCCCCTATCTACCTTCCACTTCTTAAACCACGTATGAGCTACATCTTGTAGCTGATAGGAATCTAACTTAGTACTTACACTGGAAGTCACTCCCACAATATTTATGACTTTTTGAACCTGTTCAAGGAACTTCTATGGATCGTCTTCTAACTTAAATCCTGATAATAGGGGATGGTTTATTCGGGTGAAGTCCTAAATCCTAGATTTAGCATTATTGTCCACTAGATTGGTCTGAATGGTAGCTGGCTGTTCATTTTGAGCTGCTACAAAAAATGCTAGGGTAGTGAACGCAACTCTGAATTCTGCATGGGAGACATGCTCATCCAGGGGATCTTCCTGAATAGGCTGAGGTGCTGATTGATTCCCTGTTCTTCTTTCATTTTTTTTGGGAGGCATGTTCTATAAACAGAAAGAAGAAAAGGATTAGACTGAGAGTTTAACTTGAGCACATGTTCACTCGCATGACATAAATATAGAAAGAAAGGAAACCTTTCCTAAAAATGCCTCATAGCCTTTTTTCTATAAGTGTGGCACGCTACACACACATGCACAAGACTCTACTAGACATGGCTTTCAGACTCCCTAGGACTCTATTGAACCTTAGGCTTTGATACAAAGTTTGTAATGCCCCGAGTCTGTACCCCGGATGCTACATGGTTCTTACGATCCCCAGGGACCACAAGCTAACCCATTACTGATATTTGCTATGAGCACTAAATAATAATACTGTGATAATACACAAAATAGTCTCGAATGCAAAAAGGTTCACAATATGAATACTGATAATAATAACGTCTGACAATAGTATCTGAAATCTGAATATTGTCTAAACTAGTCTAGTCTAAAAAGCCTCTAACTGAACTGTTTGAATATGGAGTTGATGGGATAAACCCCCAACTAACTCCGACTACTGAAATATAGATAAATTGAAATAATAAAATAAAATCATATCCTCGATAGATGAGGACTCATTAGTAAATCTGTTGCTGCTAACTAAATCTGTCTAAGCGTGGTCAGGAACTTGAACGTCTGAACCTATAATATGAGACATCATAGCATAATGAGAAAGTATACGTTAGTGCGTGGAATATACTGGTATGCTAGATGAGGTAGGTTTGAATGCAAGGGTTTATATGCATGAACAATATCTGACTGAATGATATAGAGTAACTGAATATCAGAATATATGGATAATTGAAACTACTGTAAATACTGAGTAGGCAATACTGTACATATACCTGTATGCTGTATCTGAGCTTTTACTGAAGCTGAGTACTAATTCCTAATACTGAGAACTGATATCTGAGATAATTGACAACTGAATTTCTGTTAGCTGAGTGATTGTATCTAACAGTCCTGATTCTATAGAACTAAACTGAGTTCTACAGTGAAGACTGAAACTGAAATTGTGGGAGGTAGTCATCTAACTGACATGCCCCAAATAAGGTAACTAGGGTCTAACTTGTAACCCCAGTTGGAAGGGTATCAGTACCATGCCACGGGTAAAGACAAGTTAAAGAGTTACCCTCATTTGGCAGGTACTCTAACTAGAACAGTGGTACCCTCAACTGCAGGTTTAAACACCTTATCAACCCTCAATTGGCAGGTTGATGTCTTAACCTACACTGGCTACGTAGTTCTGGAATGCAAGGACTGCTTTTAAGGATCACGCTTTCTACTGGCAGGTGAGCCCCTATCTTTGGGTTCAGTCGGTGCTGAATCTTACTCCCAACTAAATAGACCATGGACTGATTACTAGACTGTACTGGATTTGACTAAACTATTAATGATTGTGTTGACTGACTAAATAAGACTGAATTCACTGAGTTCTGTAACTGACTGAGTACTATTGATTCATGACATGATTAAGACTATTCTGTAACTACTGTAGCTCTAGGTAAGCAGCTAGTTTGTCAGGTATAAGATACCCAAACTTGCTAATTCAAGGATTATAACATGGGAATTACATAATTCAATATACATGCTATTTCAATTTCATAGAATCTCCAATTAATCATGGATTGAAACTCAATTAATGTCATGGACATGAATATAATCTAATTTCAAGCATGTAAATCATGAATCAATAATTTTGTAGTTTTGAAAATGGATTATTGGACTCTATGGGTAAAAGGAACCCATAGATGAACACCTAACATACTTGAGAAGATTAATTCTTAAACGTTCTTGGAGGAATTCTTGGGATTTGTTCTTGATTCTTAAAGCTAGGGTTTTACTCTTTTTGAGAGAGAATGTTTTAATCTTGAGAGAAAGTGAGTAAATAATGGCATAATAGGTTATTTAGGGGTTTAATATCGTGTTTAGACTGATTAGGGCCGAGGAAAAATACCTAATTACCCCTGAGAATAATAAAAATTTCATCACTGGATGCCCCAATTTGGCCACCATTGTAATGCGGTAGCATCGCGTTGAGCCACTGGAATATGGCTGGCACTGTGTAAAATGGATGACTGGAAAATTTTCTCTTGGCGCAATGCGACACCATCGCAGAGCCTCACTGGAATTTGACAACTGGGAAAATGGCCCTTGGCTCGACGCGGTGGGATTGCGGTCCCTAACTGAAAAATGGCAATTGTGGACTGGAACATTGGTGTGATGTGCTATTATCAAGGAGCTTCACTGGAAATTGATGAATACCATTTGGCTGGTCTCTGCGACGTGGTGAAGTGCCAGTTGGCACACTGTTTTACAAAATACGCTATAACTTCTCACCCGGTTATCGGATTTGGACAAATTTTATATCGCTGGAAAGCTAATTGAATTTCCTACAAAATGGTAAGCTCTAAACTGAAAAATTCCAAGTATTTTATAATTTTATATAGGAATATTCATGTACTGAGAGTTAAACTAAGCTAGAAAAATATGGGTTTTGCAGAAAGTGTTTCTCCTATTGCTGTTCATCATATCATATCATGCTATATATTCTTATTTAGGGTACATTTAGTTCATGGTATATAGGTATCAAATTCAACATGCATATATAAGTATAAAAATCAATACACACTTATACATAAAGAAAACAATATAAACATTCTAATAAAAAATATAAGTTTTCAAAATCATATAATCGTTAATATGAATCAATATAGATTCTTCAAAAAAAAAAGAAATGAAAACTAAGCAAGTGTATCCCATCAAAAATACCAGGTAAACATTTCCAATAGTATATCAAAAACTTCAAAATATGTCAACAACTACACTTGCAAGTTATCCTAAACTATTATTGCTTTAGAAGATTCATTTTTCCCTTTTAGTATTGCTTTAGAAGATTCATTTTTCCTTTTTAGTCTTCCAGTAGATTCATCATCGTTGATTGCACACTGCCTTTGTTTTCTCTTTCCAAATTTCCATAGTAATATACCATAACAGCTCCATATGCTATCAATATCCTCTATACTTGTAGGAATTTGAACGCCTTCAATCATGTACTCTACAAAAGAAGCTACAAAAACACCACAGTCCCTGCAACATATTCCCAAATAAGTATAATGACCAAAAAGAAAAAAAAGTGAAAGACTAGCAACAAAATTAGCATTTTAGTACTAATTTATGTGTTCTTTTGAGTGGGCAATCCGTCAACCATCCAAATATCAAACGAGTTAGCAGTGGCAATTCCATCACTTCTTTTGTCCCCAAAATCAATAGAAGAAAGTAAGTATGGTATCAATCTTTCTCAGCAACACATCTATGTCGTGTACCACACATTGAATTATAAACATAAATACATTGGTCTTTAAAATATATACTAGCCAAAATCCATTGAAATTTTTCAAAAATATTTATCGGGAACAAAACATTATAACAGAATACCACGACACATTACACATCCTAACAAATCCGAGGATATACTCAACAATTTTATTGTCCTCTTTAATAATTGTAACATCTTTCCTCTTACACAAAAATTTTGTATACAAACTTTGTATCAAGCAATTAAACCAACACTCAGTTGTTGTAAATGAGTTTCCACCGTCCAAAAGAGTGTACTTTGATTTTTTCCATAAGTAGTAAAAAAGCACATCAATATAATGAAAAGTAAAAATAAAAGATCATTTTAATAAACTACATTATGTTGTTAGAATCAATAAAGAATATTTCAGTACTACTACACTAGGAAACTGTAACACCCCAATTCTGGTAATCGGAATGCTACATGGTGCCCATGACCCTGAAGGACCACAAGCTAACCCATGACTGATATCTGTACCAGTACACTACATAATATGGATCATAAATGCAGAATACATAATACTGTAAGGCCATAAGGTTCAATACTGAATGAAACATAATATCTGCAAGGGGTATCACAATACTAAAACAACTAAAAATACTGAAGTCTAAATCTGAAGATACTGTAATCGTCTGAAAGCCTTTAACTGTCTGAATAAGGAGTTGAATGGGACATGTCCTATCTAACTCCGTCTAGAAAACTGAAATGAGATAATAAAATAAAAATTGAGTACTGAAATGACAAGCCAAAATATGTCCTCGCATGATGAGGACTCACCACTGATGCTGAAAGATGGAACTGGTTAACTACTGGTGCTCTGAAGCTCGTGCCTCTGAACCTATAGTGTAACATAAGAGAAAGCACCATAGTACAAATGAGTCAGTACAACTGAATGTACTGAGTATACGAGTGAGGTAGGCTATATGCAAAGGGTTCATATACATAAACTATACCAACTGACTAATATAAACGTAAGAATACATACATGATTATAAGACTAAAACTGTCATAACATAAAACTAATAACTGATAACATAAGTGACTATAACTGAGAGTCTGATGCTGGTGGAACTAGCTAAGTTCCGTACTGTAACTGAGTTGACTGTACCTGACAATCCTGATATTCTGATGAACTATCTGAGTTCTTTTACTGAGACTGATACTGAAATTGTAATTGTGGGAGAATTCATCTAAGTGACATGCCCCGAATGTGCTTCAATAGCTAAATTAGGGTCCAATCTGTACCCTGATTGGAAGGGTGTCAATACCGTGTCACGATTAAAGACAAGCTGTGAGTGACCCTCCAATCTGACAGTGTCCCCATAAGAGAACGACGGGTATCCACCTCATCAACTCTAAAGTTAGTAGTGTTGATGTCTCAACCTATGATGGCTACATAGTTATGGAACACAAGGATTGCTTCTAGGAATCTCATCCTCAATCTGGCAATGTGGATTCCCATCCTGGGGTTCGCTCGGTGCTGAATTCTACTCCCATCTGAATAGACACTGAACATGAATACTGAGCTGAGTTACTGAGTTCCGTTGACTGATGAAATACTACTTACGACTGACTGAGTTTATGAGATTTCTGAGAATACTGAGTTACTGCATTTTTCCTGAGTCACATACTGACTGAGTTCTATGAAACATGGATTAACTGTGGATATCATGAAAACATGACATGGCTTTAGGCACACAACTATATTTTTTGGGTACAAGTACCCCCAGGACTCGATGGAAAGAAACTGACACACATGATTGACTTGTTCATAGGAATAGAGTCCACAATTCACAATATCATAAGTAGGGGATTCAATACTACACATGGTTCTCAACATTTCATACGTGGGAGGGGATACATTCAACATGGAAGTACTTTCTTAACGTCAACATCATGTTCACTACATATCACCACCACAATACATCAATAACATGGAATTCATGTAGAATCATAAAGCATAAAGCATGGACTTGTTACTTGGTACTCTTAAGTAATGAAAACATGATTATTATTATTCTAGGCATTTCATCGAACACCTTGCATGCACAATTTAGGCATAGGTGAAACTATAAGATTTTATATCATGAACAACCAAGTCTTACATGTTTTCAACTCACATGGTGTCATAGATTCATAATAACACATAAAGATTCCAACTTGGGAATCATTCAACATCAACAACTTGATTATCAACATCCAACAATATAGATATCATAAACAACTAATTTCATAGATTTCAACTTACATACTAACATAGCTTCATGAAAATACATAAAAATCCCAACTTGAAACCATACAACAACCATCAACATGAACATAATCATACCACAACAAAGTATTCACAATACATAATTTAAAACTTGATTCTTGAGCTCCATGGATAAAAGGAATCCATGGATGAACACTATGCATACCTTAATTCTTGATTTTATGAAGATTGACGGAGAAAATTCTTGAATTTGGATCCTCAATTGAAAACCCCTCTTTTTGTTCTTGAGAGAAATTAGAGAAAAGGAGTATATTTTTCTAAAAATGAGGCTTAATTCGGTGTTAAGGGGTATATATAGGGGTGGAAAATGATCAAAATGCCCCTTAAGAAAGAGAGAAAGATGCAGCTATCCCTCTATTGACTGTCTAATAGGCTGAATTAAATTGATCATAAATTTTTACTCCGATGTTTAAATTGGATGAAACCAATTGAATTGGAAGCAGGACTCAAAGAGCTTTCTATTGATATATAGAAGCTCTCACATTTACATATATACAGGAAGTTATGATCATTTGAAGTTGACCCTGAAATGCTAAAAATTTCTGAAGCATGCTATAGAGCATGCGACGCATGCTAATCGTATGGTGCCACTACTTTGGGCACCCAAAAGTGCCCTTACACTACTCCAAAAATTTTGAAACTTACCTGGGATGTACTCTTGACTTTCCCGATTGCAACGCAACTTGAAAATCTAAAAACGGAGGTCTGGAAGATTGTCAAATAAATCCCTAAAGTTTGGAGGCTTGAAATAGGCTAAGTGTTGGAATACTTGCCAAAATTTTCCAAGTGTTGAATCTTTTAAAGAGCTTTAAGAGCTAAATGAGCTGAATTTCAGACTTAGGATTTTATGGGGTATTACAATATCTCCCCCTTGGGAACATTCATCCTCGAATAAGACTGACTGAGAGGGAAGAAAAGATAAGATGCCGCGTGTACAGATTATGCTCAACCGGAACATGATTTATGAACTAACATGAATGCTAAACTGAATATAGCATAACTGAACATATATATTCGATGCATAGCTGGCGAGCTGAATTTATGAATGCATGACTGATGCATGATTATCTGACTGAACTGATACATGAATGCATGTCTAAATTGACACATAGGCACATGACTGAATACGCAATGCTAGTAGATACCAGGTTTGTAACAAAAACTTGAATGTGAAACTGAGTAGGCTTAAGGAGAATCGTTAAAATTTGAATTAGCAAAAAAGAGATAAGGGTACTTGGTTCGCATGTCTGCTTCTGCTTTCCAAGTGGCTCCCTTAACGGACTGATTTTGCCAAAGAACTTTGACTAGAGGAACTTCTTTGTTCCTCAATCTACGAGTCTGATAGTCTAGGACTTCAACTGGTATCTCCTCATAGGAGAGGCTATTCTAAACATCTAAGCTCTGAATAGGGACTACAAATGATGGGTCACCTATGCACTTCTTGAGCAAAGAGACATGGAAGACTTGATGAACTGCCTATAAATCTGAAGGCAGTTCAAGCTCATAAGCTACTTTACCAAAGAGACTGAGAATTTTGAAGGGACTGAGCTTTCCTTTTTTGCTGAATCTCTTCACTCCCTTCATGGGAGAGATCTTGAGATAGACAAAGTCCCCAATCTTAAACTTAAGATCCTTTCAACGAATATCTACGTAAGACTTTTGTCGGTCTGAGTAGCCTGGAGTCTTCCTCTAATCAAATAAAATTTCTCTAAGGCGTCAAATACTAAATCAGGCCCTATGACTGAGGCCTCACTAACTTTGAACCAACCTATAGGAGATCTACATCTCCTACCATAGAGAGCATCGAATGGAGCCATGTGAATACTGGAGTAATAACTATTGTTGTATGCAAACTCAATCAAAGGCAAGTGGTCATCCCAACTTTCCTTGAAATAAATGGTACACGCCCTTAGTATATCTTCTTGAGTCTGAATGGTCCTTTCTTCTTGACCATCTATCTGAGGATAAAATGTTGTACTGAGACGGACTTGGGTGTAAAGACCCTTTTGGAAAGCTTTCCAAAAGTGAGAGGTGAACTGGGTACCCCTGTCGGAGATAATAGATAAAGGAATACCGTGTAACCTGACCAACTTTCTGATATAGAGTTTGGCATAATTCTCAGCTAAATATGAGGTGAGGACTGGACGAAAATGAGTTGATTTGGTTATCCTGTCTACAATGACCCAAACTGAATCTGCTGACAACGAGTACGAGGCAAACCCATCATGAAGTCCATGTTTACTTCTTCCACTTCAAGGTAGGAATAATGAACTCCTGTATGGTACCACTAGGCTTCTGATGCTCTATCTTAAACTGCTGACATATAGAGCACTTAGCCTCAAACTCTTCAATATCTCTCTTCATCCCACCCCACCAATAGATCTCCCATAAGTCGCGATACATCTTAGTGGCCCTTGGATGAATAGAGTTGCATGTACCATGCACTTCTATAAGAATTCGCTGCCGCAAGTCATCTACACCTGGAACACAAAGACAACCCTGACATTAAAGAACATCATCTCCCCCTTGGGAGAAAACCTTTACTTTCTGATCCTTGACTGACTCTTTTAACTTGACTAAGCTGGAATCTCTATCTTGCTTTTCTTTCACCTTGGAAACTAGAGATGATTCTAAACTATGTTGGGCACTAACACTACCTTCTGAAGAATTGACTAAGCGAACGCCTAGTTTGGCAAGCTGATGGACTTCCTGAGCTAAATTTTTCTTACTGTCCTAACATGAATAACACTACCCATATCAATCTACTGAGAGCGTCAACCACAACATTGGCTTTGCCCAGATGGTAAAGAACACTTATGTCATAATCCTTCAAGAGCTCTAACCACCTTCTCTGACGAAGATTGAGATCTTTTTGAGAAAAGACATACTGGAGGCTCTTATGGTCTATGAAGACATCTACATGAACTCTGTAGAGATAATGCCTCCAAATCTTCAGGGCAAATACTACGGCTGCTAACTCAAGATCATGAGTAGGATAATTCTTCTCATGGGACTTTAACTGTCAGGAGGCGTAGGCTATGACCTTACCATGCTGCATGAGGACACAACCCAAACCTATTCTGGATGCATCATAATATACTACGAACCCATCAAAACCATTGGGAAGTGCTAAAACTAGAGCTGAGGTAAGTCGAGTCTTCAACTCCTGAAAAATCTTCTTGTATGAATCTGACAACTGGAACTTGACCTTTTTCTATGTCAATCTGGACATAGAGGATGCAATAGAAGAAAATCCTTCAACAAACCATCTGTAATAGCCAGCCAAACCCAAGAAACTCTTAATATCTGATGGAGAGATAGGGCAAGGCCAATTTCTTACCACTTCGATCTTTTGAGGATCTACTCTAATTCCATCACCCGAAATGATATGGCCAAAAAATTCTATTGACCTTAGCCAAAACTCACACTTACTAAATTTAGCGAATAGCTGATGATCTCTGAGAGTCTGAAGTATTGTTCTGAGATGGTCTGTATGATCGTGCTCAGTGTGGGAATAGACTAGAATATCATCTATAAAGACTATGACAAATATGTCCAAGTACTACTTAAACACACGGTTCATCAAGTCTATGAAAGCTGCAGGGGCATTGGTAAGACCAAAGGACATAACTAGGAATTCAAAGTACCATACTGAGTATGAAAAGCTGTCTTCGGGATGTCACATTCCCTAACTCGGAGATGAGATATCCGAATCTGAGGTCTATCTTGGAGAAATAACTGGCACCCTAAAGTTGGTCGAACATGTCATCAATTCTGGGAAGAGGATACTTGTTCTTTACCTTAACTTTATTGAGCTGATGATAATCTATGCACATTCTGAGAGAACCATATTTCTTCTGCACGAATAAGATTGGTGCACCCTACGAGGACACATTGGGTCTGATAAATCCCTTGTCTAAGAGATTCTTCAAATGTTTCTTTAACTCTCTGAGCTCTACTGGTGCCATTTTGTATGGCAGAATAGATATAGGTTGAGTGTCTAGAAGAAGATCTATGCTAAAGTCTATTTCCCTTTCAGGAAAAATTCCTGGAAGATCTTCCAAAATGACATCCAAATATTCATTCACGACGGGGACTGAATCAAGGCTGGGAGTCTTGGTACTAGAGTCCTTGACATGAATGAGATGATAAAAACATCCCTTAGATATCATTTTCCTAGCCCGAAGGTAAGAAACAAGCTGACCCCTACAAGATGAAGTACTACCCTTCCATTAAAGAATGGGTTCATTCGGAAACTAGAATTGAACTATTCTATTTCTGCAGTCGACCATGGCATAGCATGAATGAAGACAATCTATGCCGAGAATGATATTAAAATCCGTCATCTCTAATTAGACTAAATCTGCTAATGTGACCTTCTGAAATATCATAACCAGATAGTTACTGTATACCCATCTGGCTATGATGGATTTACCCATTGGGGTGGAGACTGAGAATGGCTCTGCTAAAATCTCAGGACTAACTCCAAAATCAGCTGCTATGTAAGGAATGACAAAAGACAAAATAGCTTCTAGATCTAGCAAAGCATAAACATAAACATGAAAGATTTGTAACGTACTAGTAACTATATCAGGAGAATTTTCCTGATCCTGTCTAGTGTGAAGAGCATAAAGACGATTTGGGCATTGCCTACTAGTAGCACTGGAGATGGCACCCTGCTGGTTCAGGTGACTTGACTGAGCTGAATAACAAAGATAACTCTGTTAAACTGACTGAGGAAAATCCTTGACCCTGTGGCCTAGCTTGCTATAACCAAAACAAACATCGCTACCAGCCCTACAAATACCCTTATGGTTCTTACCACAAGTATGACAAAGGGGATTGGTTTGGGCACTGCTAACACTGCCCTGTGCCTTAGAGCCTGACGCTCTCTCCCTGTTTCCCTTTCTGAACTTAGGATCTGGAGCATTAGCTGAAGAAAGAACTGGAGCAGATGATTTAGGATGAAACTGCGAATGGTTTCCTTCTTCTAATTTAGGCTATCTAAAATTAAAGCTACCCGTCCTAGCTTTCTTACTCTGCTTCACCCTTATCTTGATCTTATGCTCCTCGATCTTCTGAGCATGATTCATAAGTCTGGATATGGTCATGTTGCTATTCAGCATAGCAGACCTGCACTCATTTATCAAATTATCGTTCACTCCTAAAATGAACTTACTCATTCTAGATCGGCTGTCTGCCACCACATGAGGAGCGTATCTGGCTAATTGAGTAAAATTTAGGAAATACTCTTTCACCATCATGCTTCCTTGCCTGAGGTTGATGAACTCAAGAACTTTTAGCTCTCTCAACTCTTGGGAAAAGAATCTTTCTAAGAAAGCTGTGACAAATTTCTCCAACTCAATTGGACCTGCATATCCTAACCTCTCGGACTTCCACTATTTGTACCAAGTATGAGCAACATCCTATAAATGGTATGTGGCTAACTTTGCACTATGACAAGAAGTAACCCCCATGATATCTATGACCTTCTTAACCTGGTCAAGGAATTCCTGTAGATCCTCATTGGACTTAGACCCTATGAAGAATGGAGGATTCATTCAGGTGAAGTCCAAATTCTGGCTGCAGCAGAGTTGGCCACTGGGTTGGCCTGAATGATAGTTGGACGCTCATTCTGAGCAGCGACTGAATGCACAAGATTAGTAAATGCAGCTCTGAACTCTGCATGGGAAACATGCTCGCCCAAAGGACTTTCAGGCTGAGGGGCTGTCTGATTCACACTCTTTCTTTTGGGAGGGATATTCTGAAAATAGGAAAGAAGAAGATTAAACTAAAAGTTCAAATTGAGATTATGTTTACTCGCACGACATGAATACTGAAAAGGAGAAAAATGTTCCTAAAATATCTCATTTCCTCTTGCACATGAATGTGGCGCGCAACAGACCCTTGTACAAGACTTTACTAGATACGGCTTTCAAACTTCCTAGGATACTGTTGAACCTTAGGCTATAATTGGTAATAAATCTCGGGCTCATTAGCATATTCAGTTTAGGGTTACAGTCTTCCTTGAACTCATTAAGTTTCATATTCAGATTTTAGTACCAAACTTGGTATCCAAATTCATGCTCACGTTCCCATTAGAAGCTTGGTACTAAGTACCATTGCCTATTCAGTTAGGCATTCATGTATCAGATCAGTTGTATAATCATGCATCAGATATGTATGTCAAGTATGATATAAATTCAGCTTATCAGTCATGTCAGTCATGAAATCACATTTTACTCATTCATGTTCAGCTCATGTCCTGCTTATTATTTCCCCTCTCAATGTAACACCCCGTATTCAAGTACGTGTATTGGCCTTATTTATATGAAATTAATTTTTTTTATCTTATTTATACCAGAATTTGCTCGTCGATGGTTCCATGCGAAGGTTATTGAACAAACTTTCCAACGATAAAAAGATTTCCAAAAATGAATAGGTTTTGGATATAATCGAGCACGTTTGAAACTATAAAACGGTGGCCGGGATATTTGGGAATAGTAAATGTGAAGGAAAATTTCCTGCACACAAACTACTGAGGCCAGTTGAATTTTTGGGTCAACTTCAAATGATCATAACTCCCTTAATATAATGAACTGAGAGAGCTGCGACCTATGAAAAGAAATATCTTTGAGTCTTCTTTCCAATGCAATTGGTTTCATCCAAATCCAACATCTGAGTAAGGAGTTATACTCGTTTTACTTCAGCCTATCAAAACAGATTTTTAGGGTCAACTTCAAATGACCATAACTCCTTGTACAGGACGAACTGGGTGGCCTACTTTATATAAATGAAATCCTTTGAATTATCCTTCAAACGATACAAATTTCACCCAAATATGAAATCGGAGCAAAGAGTTATGGTCGATCTACTTTAGCTTATCAAAACAGTCCACCAAAGGTCAGATTTGACATTATTTAAATTTTAAAGGCATTTTGGTCATTTACTATTATATTATGGATGGTAATATGTGTATATATACATGTATATGAGTTCAAAAACTCATTTTCATCATCAATCATTGAGGAAGAACAAACCCTAGCCAAATTTGACCTTTAAATTACTTCTAATTCAACCGTAGAAATTCCAAAGTAATCCGATAACTGCGTTTGTCATCTCGAGAGCTTCAAACGACACCTATTATTTGCGCAAACAAGATTGCATAATCAAGAGGTGAATTCTAAGGTATGAATATTGTTTGTGTTTGTTCTTTTCCATATGTATATGTGTGATAGAGGATTATATGTATTGGTTGTTATTGAAAGGTGATGGAAATAGGGTTACGGACTATTTTGCATGGTTTGGCTGTATTGAATTGTGGAAGGTGGATATGGTAATTGAGTTATGGAAGCTGGATATGGTGATATACTAGTGAATTGATGATTATTTATGTCTATAGCTCAATTTGGTTTAATGGATTGGTTGGAAGGATAAATGAATCCAAACTTGATATTGGAGGATATTGTATGAATATGCATGGCATGTGAATGTAATTGGAGTATAAAAGGTTTAAAGTGACACCCTTTATGGTGTAATTAAGTCTTACTACTTAACCACTAGTTTGGTGAATTCAAATAATTGAATTGTGACATTTGGTTGCTAATACTAGATTGCTATATATATTCATTGTAGATAAGTAATCCAAAAAGATGGGAAGTCCATTTGGGACTAGTATTGAAGGTTGACAGTCAGGTATGTAAAGCATACTCTATACCATATCTTTGGCATGAAAGTGAACAATTATTCTATTAAGAAAGTTTCCAAAGTTATTTAGTAACATGTGATCCATAATGGTTTTATATGATGTGCTACGTTACCAATGAACTTGTTTCCATCCTACAAGATATAAAGACATTCCAATACTTACTTGTTTTCCAAATCTTACATGTTTATTGCACTAATGAATGTTAGTAGGTATCCGGTTACTCAAACAAGATCCATGTGCTATTAATGACTCCAAAACGTTTCATTGATATACCAATAAGTTCCTACTTTATTATTGAATTAGTTCAATTAATCTTTGAGATTGTTATTTTGGTTCAATTAATCTTTTGGTATTTTATTAATGTTAGTTATATGGCGGGGTGTGTCCCGACCTTATTTAAACTCTGTGTATTGTCTGGAGGCTTTGTAGACCTAATGTACAGTCAAGGTGGTGTTTTGTTAATAGATGTGATGGCTCCAACAACCAAGTATTGTATATACATATATATGCGTGCTCGAGCTTATACAGGTGATTATTTCCTTTTATATGCGACATGATGCTATCCAAATTTTGGATTGTCATAGAGGTATGCATGGGAATTATAAGGTTATGAGCTGGTTCTCCCGAGCCTCCTTGGTTACGGGTGCCAGTCTGCGCTAATAGGATTTGAGGCATGACAATAGTGGTATCAGAGAAGTTCATCCTAGTGAGTCTACAAAGCCGTGTCTATGTAGAGTCTCTTTTATCGGTGTGTCGTGCACCGCATCTATCAACAGGAGGCTATGGACATTTAGGAATTATTTCTTTTCTTCATCTCTTAGATCGTCCGATAGAGCCTCTATTGTATATGAAGTCATAGTTGACCACTGAATCTATTTGTTTCTCTTATTATAGTAATGATGCCAGTTACCAAAAGCAAGAATATCGATAAACAAGTAGATGTGGCTGCCAGATAGGGGACTAGTAAGTCACCCACTATACCCGCTAATCAAAGTGAGGCTCCAGCTGAGCATGCATCAGAAACTTCTTCCACTCCAGAAGAAATAAGTGGGAGGAAAACTATATCCCCAGAGCCACCTATTAATGCCGTTGATCAAGATCTTAGAAATGCAGTGCAACTTTTGACTCTTATAGTTACTGGGCAAGCTCAAGGGCAAGCCATTCTACCACGGGTCCTAGTGGTGCAGATAGGGTGGCTAGCCTTCGAACATAGGATTTTCTTAAGATAGATCCTCCCACTTTTACTGGATCAAATCTTAACAAGGACCCACATGACTTTATTGATCAAATTCAAAGGGCCTTAGATGTTATGTATATAATGGGTAGAGTGACACTGGAGTTAGCGGCGTATAGATTCAAAGGAAAGGATATATTGGTAAAAGGACTGGAAATGATCTAGGGGTATTGATGAACCCCCAGTTACTTGGAAAGAGTTCAAAGAGGCATTTTTTGATCATTATCTTCCATTCAAGATTCGTCAGGCCCGTTCAGATCAGTTTTTGAATCTTCATCAGGGGAATATGAGTGTGAGGGAGTACAGTCTCTGATTTAATTCCTTGTCAAGATATTCTCCTAATGTTGTAGCTACTATGGATGACAGAGTTCATCAATATGTGGATAGGCTGGATCCATATTTGGTTAGAGATTGTACTATTGCCGCTTTGAACAAAGATATGGATATAGCGAGGATCCAAGCTTTTGCACAGAAAATAGAAGATTAGAGGCAGATGAGAAGAACAAAGGAATTAGAAAGAGGATATTTCAAGAGGGCCAGATCTACAGGGCAATTCATGGCATCCCAAGGAGGGTTCAGACCATAGTTTTCTGCTAGACCACCTAGGCTATTATCTTCTTATTCTGTAACTAGTGCCCTACCACAGTTCCAAGGGTCCATAGGAAATCAATTTAGGAATAGAAGTGAGAGTTAGAGTTCACGGATAGTAGGGTTCCAAGGGCAAGGGAATATGAGCCAATCGAGACCTCCTTGAGATCCATGCAATAAATATGGAAGGTATCATTTGGGCGCATATCGGCTGGGGACCAATGTTTGATTTTGGTGCGATATGTCGGGGCATATGATGAGAGAATGCCCATGAAGGGGCATAGGGGGTATGGCACAACCTACGTGGTCATTTGTTGCATCATTATCATCGATGTCTTATTTAGGAAGGGTTGCACAACCAATGGGTCATATTAGAGGTGATAGAGGAGCCATGAGTTCTAGCGGGGCTCAAAACCCATGACTCGTATAGTTATGGGTACGTTGTCTATCTTTTCATTCGATGTGTATGCCTTAATTGATCCCGGTTCTACATTATCTTATATTACTTCATTGGTTGCTGGAAAGTTCGAAAGAATACCCAAACTATTAGTTAAGCCATTTGAAGTGTCCACACCGGTTGGGAAATCTATTATAGCTAGAAGGGTTTACCGAAATGGCATAGTAACTATTTGTGGTCGTGATACGATGGCTGATCTCGTGGAGTTAGAAATGGTAGATTTTGGTGTTATAATGGGTATGGACTAGTTGGCATTTTGTTATGCCACAATTGATTACTGCACAAAAAAGGTATATTTCTATTTTCCAAATGAATCAGTCCTTGAATGGAAAGGTGAAATTAGCGTGCCAAGAGGAAGATTTATTTGTTATTTTAAGGCAAGAAGAATGATTTCCAAGGGATACATATATCATTTAGTTAAAGTAAGGGATACAGAGCGGAGCCACCAACTCTTCACGCTGTTTCGGTGGTAAATGAATTTTTTGATGTATTTTCTGAAGATCTTCCAGGTTTGCCTCCTGAACGAGAAGTAGAGTTTGGTATTGATGTAATACCAGACACCCAACCAATCTCCATTCCTCCATATAGAATGGCCCCAGCAGAATTATGAGAATTGAAAGAGTAATTGAAATATTTGCTAGAGAAGGGATTTATAAGGCCTAGGATGTCCCCCTGGGAGAACCAGTGTTATTTGTATGCAAAAAGGATGGCTTGTTAAGGATGTGTATTGATTATCAGAAATTGAATAAGGTGACTATTAAGAATAAATATCCTCTCCCAAGAATTGATGATTTATTTGATTAGTTACAGGGTGCCAAGTGCTTTTCTAAGATTGATTTGAGGTCAGGTTACCACCAAGTGAGGGTCAAAGAGAAGGATATACTCAAGAAAGCTTTCCGAACATGGTATGGTCATTATGAGTTTCTAGTTATGTCATTTGGGATAACAAATGCACCCACAACTTTTATGGATTTGATGAATAGGGTGTTTAAGCCATTCCTGGATGTATTTGTGATAGTTTTTATAGATGATATTCTAGTTTATTCTAGATCAAAAGAGGACCATGCCAATCACTTACGACAGGAATTACAAAATCTTCGTAATTGTAAGTTTTATGCGAAGTTGTCTAAATGTGAGTTTTGGTTAAAGTCGGTGGCATTTTTGGGTCATATTGTATCTAGTGAAGGGATAAAGGTTGATGCTTAAAAGATAGAAGTTGTGAAGAACTGGCCAAGGCCCACAATGCCTATGGAGATTCGTAGTTTTCTCGGGTTGGCCGGTTATTATAGAAGGTTTGTTGAAGGCTTTTCTTCTATTTCAGCACCCTTAACCAAGCTAACCCATAAACCATCCAAATTCCAATGGAATGATGCCTGTGAGAAGAGTTTTCAAGATTTAAAGAACAAGTTAATTTCTACACCCGTGTTGGTACTTCCAGAAGGCACCGAAGGGTATACAGTGTATTGTGATGCTTCCAAAATTGGTTTAGGATATGTATTGATGCAGCATGGTAAGGTAATAGCATATGCTTCTAGATAATTGCGGGCACATGAGAAAAATTATCCTACACACGATCTTGAGCTGGCAACAGTTATTTTTGCTTTAAAGATATGGCGCCACTACTTATATGGGGTTTATGTTGATATATATACTGACCATAAGAGCTTGCAATATATTTTTAATCAGAAGGATCTAAATTTAAGACAACGGAGATGGCTTGAACTATTAAAGGACTACGATGTTGATATCTTGTACCATCCAGGGAAAGCAAATATGGTAGTTGATGCGTTAAGTTGTAAGGCTATGATGGCACCTATAGAAAGGCAAGGGATGATTAAAGATCTTCACCAGTTAGCTAGTTTGGGAGTTCGCCTTCTTGAAACTCCAGATAAAGAGCTTATTGTACATACTGTTGCGGAATCTTCATTAGTAGATGATGTGAAAGAGAAGCAATATGTAGATCCTATTTTATTATAGCTTAAGAAGAACGTTCAGAGTGGTGCGACCAAGGCATTTGAGCTTATGCGAGAAGGAGTACTTCAGTGCCAAAACCGATTGTGTGTGCCGGATGTAGACGGGCTAAGAAAGAAGATTATGACAGAGACACATTGTTCAAGGTATTCCATTCATCCAGGATCAACCAAAATGTATCAAGATTTGAAAGATATGTATTGGTGGAATGACATGAAGAAGAGCATTGCAGAATTTGTAGCTGAATGTCCAAATTGTCAAAGAGTTAAAGTTGAGCATCAAAAACCTGGAGGTTATATGCAATGCATTGATCTTCCAAGCTGGAAGTGGGACATGATCAACATGGATTTCATTATTGGTTTGCCTCGTACATCCCGAAAGTTCGATTCTATATGGGTGATTGTTGATAGGCTTACCAAATCCGCATATTTCCTACCAGTTAGGACCACTTACATAGTTGAAGAGTATGCGAAGCGGTACATTAAAGAGATAGTCTGATTACATGGAGTGCCAATTTCTATTATATCAGATCGGGGAACCCAATTTACTGCAAACTTTTGGAAGTCTTTTCAGAGGTGTTTGGGAACACAAGTGAAGTTGAGTACATCTTTTCACCCTCAAACAGATGGACAAGCAGAACGTACCATCCAAACACTTGAAGATATGCTACGAGCTTGTGTAATAGATTTTAAGGGCAACTGGGATGATCATTTACCTCTTATTGAGTTTGCCTATAATAATAACTATCATTCAAGTATCAAAATGGCACCTTATGAAGTTTTATATGGAAGGAAGTGTAGATCACCAATAGGATGGTTCGAAGTGGGTGAAACTCTTTTGTTCAGACCGGATCTTGTTTATCAAGCCATAGAGAAGGTTAAAGTAATTCAGCAACGACTGAAAATAGCCCAAAGTCGACATAAGTCATATGCAGATAGTAGAAGGAGAGGGCTAGAGTTTTCTATAGGTGATTGGGTATTTTTGAAGGTATCACCAATGAAAAGGGTAATGAGATTTGGAAAGAAAGGAAAGTTGAGTCCACGTTATATAGGCCCGTATAAGATCACTCGAAGGTTTGGACAAGTTGCATATGAATTAGAGCTACCCCAAGAGCTCTCATTAGTACATTTGGTATTTCATGTGTCAATGCTTCGAAAGTGCATCGGAGATCTATCACATATCACTTCTACTGAGGATGTGTAAGTTGCGGAAGATCTTACCTATGAGGAAGT
Source organism: Capsicum annuum (assembly GCF_002878395.1). Lineage (NCBI taxonomy): Eukaryota > Viridiplantae > Streptophyta > Magnoliopsida > Solanales > Solanaceae > Capsicum > Capsicum annuum. Next base: position 32,798,968 of record NC_061111.1, on the reverse strand, counting down.
GCCTATTTCAATTCTAGATCGCCAAGTTAAGAAGATGAGAAATAAAGAGATAGCATCTGTGAAAGTACGTTGGAGAAATCGTCAAAGGGAAGAGATTACATGGGAAGCTGAGGAAGCAATGAAATCTATGTACCCTCATTTGTTCAAAGATGAAGAGGAAGTTCAAGAAACGGAGTTAGAACATTAAAAAGTAAGTTTATTTTATATATGCATAGTATTTATCTGATGATGTGAATATTAATGATGGACTTGAACTTGTTTCGATTGAATAACTATGCTAACATTCGAGGACGAATGTCCTAAAGGGGGGAAGGATGTAACACCCCATATTCAAGTACGTGTTTTGGCGTATTCAAGTACGTGTATTGGTCTTATTTATATGGAATTAATTTTTCTTATTTTATTTATACCGGAATTTGCCTGTCGATGATTCCATGCGAAGGTTATTGAATAAGCTTTCCAATAATATAAATATTTCCAAAAACAGATAGGTTTCAGATATAATCGAGCATGTTCGAAACTATAAAATGTTGGCCAGGATATTTGGGAATAGTAAATGTGCAGGAAAATTTCTTGCACACAAACTACTGAGGCCAGCCGAATTTTTGGGTCAACTTTGAATGATCATAACTCCCTTAATATAATGAAATGGGAGAGCTGCAACCTATTAAAATAAATATCTTTGAGTTTTCTTTCCAATACAATTGGTTTCATCCAAATCCAACGTCTGAGTAAGGAGTTATACTCGTTTTACTTCAGCCTTTCAAAATAGATTTTGAGGGTCAACTTCAAAAGACCATAACTCCTTGTACAGGATGAACTGGGTGGCCTACTTTATATGAAATGAAATCCCTTTGAATTATCCTTCCAATGATACAAATTTCACCTAAATCCAATATCGGAGAAAAAAGTTATGGTCGATCTACTTTAGCTTATCAAAACAGTCCACCAAAGGACAGATTTGACATTATTTAAATTTTAAAGGCATTTTGGTCATTTACTATTATATTACGGACGGTAATATGTGTATATATACATGTATATGAGTTCAAAAACTCATTTTCATCATCAATCATTGAGGAAGAACAAACCCTAGCCAAATTTGACCTTTAAATTGCTTCTAATTCAACCGTAGAAATTCCAAAGTAATTTGATAACTGCGTTTGTCATCTAGAGAGCTTCGAACGACACCTATTATTTGTGCAAACAAGATTGCTTAATAAAGAGGTGAATTCTAAGGTATGAATATTGTTTGCGTTTGTTCTTTTCCATATGTATATGTGTGATAGAGGATTATATGTATTGGTTGTTATTGAAAGGTGATGGAAATAGGATTATGGACTATTTTGCATGGTTTGGCTGTATTGAATTGTGGAAGGTGGATATGGTAATTGAGTTATGGAAGCTGGATATGGTGATATACTAGTGAATTGATGATTATTTATGTCTATGGCTCAATTTGGTTTAATGGATTAGTTGGAAGGATAAATGAATCCAAACTTGATATTGGAGGATGTTGTATGAATATGCATGGCATGTGAATGTAATAGGAGTATAAGAGGTTTAAAGTGACACCCTTTATGGTGTAATTAAGTCTTACTAATTAACCACTAGTTTGGTGAATTCAAATAATTGAATTGTGATGTTTGGTTGCTAATACTAGATTGCTATATATGTTCATTGTAGATAAGTAATCCGAAAAGACGGGAAGTCCATTTGGGACTAGTATTGCAGGTTGACAGTCAGGTATGTAAAGTGTTATCTATACCATATCTTTGGCATAAAAGTGAACAATTATTCTATTAAGAAAGTTTCCAAAGTTATTCAGTAACATGTGATCCATAATGGTTTTGTATGATGTGCTACGTTACCAATGAACTTGTTTCCACCCTACAAGATATAAAGACATTCCAATACTTACTTGTTTTCCAAATCTTACATGTTTATTGCACTAATGAATGTCAGAAGGTATCCGGTTACTCAAACAAGATCCATGTGCTATTAATGACTCCAAAACATTTCATTGATATACCAATAAGTTCCTATTTCATTGTTATGGCATTGATGACTCCAAAACACTTTATTGATATACCAATGAGTTCTTACTTCATTGTTATTGCATTGATGGTCTATTTATATGTCTCTTATTGATGTATCATTGTTTTAAAGTATCAAAAATGTGGTGGCGACCGAAATAACAATCTCAAAGATTAATTGAACTAAGTGATGGAAGTTCTCTCTTATCGGGTGGTATCCCAAGGGAATAAGCCTATCATGGGTCAGTCCCTATTTATGTGTTTATGGGTGGTATCCCAGGGGCATAAGCCTATCATGGGTCGATCACAGTTGATATGTATTGGAGGCAGCCTAATGGTCACAGTACAGTACAGTAATGATTACAAAGATGATAAGAATGAAGGTAAAGTGATTGAATAAATACAATGTACAGGTTGTCACAAGTTCTAGTAAGTGTGGTCCACTCCTATTACAATTTATTCACTTGTTTCTGATTTCTATTGAGCTCCTATATAATATGTGATTATCTATAGCTTTACATACTTAGTACATATTTTGTACTGATGTCCCCTACAGGGGACCTGTATTTCATGCTGCAGGCATAGGTACCTCAGCTCATACACAGCACAAGTAGGAGCTAGGATATCCAGCTGCTTTTGATGAGCTCCAGTTTTCTTTGGGGTTTTCCATGTCATATCCAATCACTTTTGGTATTGTATAGAAGTTAGCTATATGGCGGGGTATGTCCCGACCTTAGTTAAACTCTGTGTGTTGTCTAGAGGCTTTGTAGACCTAATGTATAGTCAAGGTGGTGTTTTATTAATAGACGTGATGGCTCCAATGGCCAAGTGTTGTATATACATATATATGTGTGCTCGAGCTTACACAGGTGATTATTTCCTTTTATATACGACATGATGCTGTCCGAATTTTGGGTTGTCATAGAGGTATGCATGGGAAGTATAAGGTTATGAGATGGTTCTCCCGAGCCTCCTCGGTTACGGGTGCCAGTCCGCCCCAATAGGATTTGAGGTGTAACACTCAATCAGTCTCATTTGAGGACGAATGTTCCCAAGGGGGAGATATTGACCCTGTAAAAATTGCATGTCAAATTCAGCTCGTAAAGCTCCATGAGATATTCCAACACTTATAAAAATCTTGCTAAGTATTAAAGTTCAACACTTAATCTTATTTTAGACCTCCTAACTTTGGGAATTTATTTGACGACCTTCCCAACCTCTATTTTTGGATTTTCAAGCTGCGTTGCGCTGGGGAAAGCCCCTAGTACGCATTGGATACATTCCGGGCGTATTTTGGGCTCATTTCAGTGGCTAACTCACTGGTTTGAAATGCTCCCGCATTCCGGGCCCATTTCAGGTCAAAATTTTAGTCAACTTCAAACGATCATAACTTCATATATATAATGAACTGTGAGAACTGCTATATATCAATGGAAATATATTTGAGTCTTATTTCCAATGCAATTATTTTCATCCAATTTGAACATTGGAGTAAAAAGTTATGTTCAATTTACTTCAGCCTGTCAGATAGTCAATAGAGGGACAACTGCGCTTTCTCTCTTTCTTTAGGGGCATTTTGGTCACCTTTCACCCCTATATATACTCCATAACACGGGATTAATGACATTTGAGACCAGAATATACTCCTTTTGCTTAATTTCTTTCCAAGATTATCAAGAACAAGTAAGGGTTCAGTTGGGGGTTTCAAGATTCAAACCAAGATCACCGTAAATTTCCATGGATTCTTAATCTAAGGTATGCGTAGTGTTGATTTATGGATCCCTTTTATCTATAAAGCTCAAGAACCCTCTTTTAAATTAAGAACCATAAATTTATGTTGTTGAAGTTGGATGATGCCCAAGATGGGATCTTTGTATGTTTGTGTGAAACCATGGTGGTATATAATGTATAAATATGTGAAATTAGTGGTTGAATACTTGTAATCTTGATGAATCCACCTATGCCTAAGATGTGCATGTAAGGTGTTTGTGAAAATACCTAAGAGATTAGAAATCATGCTTTTATGACATAATAGGTCCTAACTGACTAGTCCATGCTCTATGCTTATGTTCAACATAATTTCCATGCTATTGTCTTGAATTGAAGATATTGTATGAGATGCTCATGATATGGTTGTGAATGTTGATGGGATGATCATGAAACTAGATTGATGAACTCATGGAATGTTGATTATATGAAATCCCTCTTATGTATAGGATTTGCAAGAACCATGTATAGTATGAAATCTTCAAGTTATGATGTTATGAAATGCGGACTTTAGTCCAATGATCAAGAATTGTCATGTTGTGTCAGTTTCCTTCCATCGAGTCCTGGGGGTATGTACTTGTACCCAAAAAATATGTTGTGTACCTAGAGCCATGTCATGTTTTCATGATATCCACAGTCAAGCCATGTTCCATAGAACTCAGTCAGTTATGCGACTCAGGAAAAATGCAGTAACTCAGTATTCGTAGAAATCTCATGAACTCAGTCAGTCGTAAGTTGTATTTCATCAGTCAATGAAACTCAGTAACTCAGCTCAATATTTATGTTCAGTGTCTATTCAGATGGGAGTAGGATTCAGCACCGAGCGAACCCAAGGATAGAAATCGACACTGCCAGGTGGAGGGTGAGATTCCTAGAAGCAATCCTTGCATTCCAGAACTATGTAGCCAGCATAGGTTGAGATATCAACACTACTAACTTTAGAGTTGATGAGGAGGATACCCACCGTTCTCTTATAGGGACATTGCTAGATTTTAGGGTCACTCACAGTTGTCTTTACCCATGGCATGGTATTGGTACCCTTCTAATCAGGGTACAGATTGGACCCTGATTTAGCTATTGAAGCACATTCGGGGCATGTCGGTTAGATGAATTCTCCCACAATTTTAGTTATAGAATTAAGACTATCAGATACAGTCATTTAGGCTCAGTAATAAAACTCAGATAGTTCTTCAATTTTTAGGACTGTCAGATATAGTCAACTCAGATACAGTACGGAACTCAGATAGTTCCATCAGATTCAGGACTGTCAGATACATTCATTCATGTTATTAGTTATATTAGTTATTAGAACTCACTTATCAGTTATGCTAGATATCGATAAACCATGTTATCAGTATTCAGTTTCAAGACTATCAGATACAGTCTATCAGACCAGTTCTTTATAATAGAACTGTTAGAAATGATCATTCACTTATCAGTAATATAATATCAGTCTCTCAGTATTCCATAATACATTATCAGTTCCTCACTTATATTAATATTAGTAAACTCAATCATTCAGTAGCTTAGTATCAGTAAACTTATGTGTCAGCATTCAGACTCAGTAGCCAGTATCACTACGAGTTCAGTTACAGTTATCTGTGCATGTATGTATTCTCACGTTCATATCAATCAGTATTGTTCATCCATATAAACCCTTTACATATATCCTACCTCACTCGTATACTCAGTACATTCAATCGTACTAACGCATTTGAGCTATGGTATTTTCTTTTAATGTTACACCGTAGGTCCGGAAGCACGAGTTTCAGAGCAGTAGTAGCATTATAGATTTCAGCAGTCAGTGTGAACAGTGAGTCCTCTTCATTCAAGGATGATATGATTATTACTTTATTTATCATTTCAATTTTGTTTTCAGTTGATGGAGTTAGTTGAAGACATGTTCCTTTATCTCCTTATTCAGTACAGCTAGAGGCTTTCAGACTACAACATGTTAGACAGTTATTTTAGATTTGTGTTGGTATTATTATACCATTTTTAGACATTATTTTATTAGATGTTTATTTAGATTTGAACCTTATGCACTTATAGTATTATGTTTCCGAATATTTTATAGTATGGTTATTCAGTACTCAGGTACAAATATCAGTTATGGGTTAGCTTATGGTCCTTTAGGGTCATGGACACCGTGTAGCTTTCTGGTTCAGAAAATTGAGGTTTTACAAACTTGGTATCATGAAAGATCTGTAACGTACCAGTAACCATATCAGGAGAATTTTCTTGATCCTATCGAGTCTGAAGAGCATAAAGACGATTTGGGCACTGCCCACTAGTATCACTGGAGGTGGCACCCTGCTGGTTCGAGCGACCTGACTGAGTTGAATAATGAAGATGATTCTGCTGACTTGACTGAGGTCAATCCTTGACCCTGTGGCTTGGCTTGCCACAACCGAAACAAACATCGCTACCAACCCTGCAAACACCCTTGTGGTTCTTACCACAAGTCTGACAAAGGGGATTGGTTCGGGCACTGCTAACACTGCCCTGTGCCTTAGAGCCTGGCGCTTTATCCCTGATTCCTTCTCTAAACTTAGGAGCTAGAGCACTAGCTGAAGAAGGAACTGGAGCTGATGATTTAGGATAAAGCTGTGAATGGTTTTCTCCTTCTGATTTGGGTTGTCTAAAATTAAAGCTACTTGTCCTAGCTTTCTTACTCTGCTTCTCCCTCATCTTGATCTTATGCTCCTCGACCTGCTGAGCATGATTCATGAGTCTGGATATGGTCATGTTGCTATTCAGCATAGCAGACCTGCACTCATTCATCAAATTATCGTTCACTCCTGAAATGAACTTACTCCTTCTAGATCGGCTGTCTGCCACCACATGAGGACCATATCGGGCTAATTGAGTAAACTTTTTGAAATACTCTTTCACTGTCATGATTCCCTGCCTGAGGTTGATGAACTCAAGAACTTTTGCCTCCCTCAGCTCTTGGGGAAAGAATCTGTCTAAGAAAGCCTGACAAATTCCTTCCACTCAATCGGACCTGCATCTCCTAACCTCTTAAACTTCCACTATTTGTACCAAGTATGAGCAACATCCTATAACTGGTATGTGGCTAAATTGGTACTCTGATAAGAAGTAACCCCCATGATATCCGTGACCTTCTGAACCTGGTCAAGGAATTCTTGGTGATCCTCATCGGACTTAGACCCTGTGAAGAATGGAGGATTCATTTGGGTGAAGTCTCGAATCATGGCTGCAGCAGAGTTGGCCACTGGATTGGCCTGAATGATAGCTAGATGCTCATTTTGAGCAGTGACTGACTACGCAAGAGCAGTAAATGCAGCTCTGAACTCTATATGGGAAACATGCTCTCCCAAAGGATTTTTGGACTGAGGGGCTGTCTGATTCACAATCGTTCTTTTGGAAGGCATATTTTGAAAATAGGAAAGAAGATTAAACTGAAAGTTTAAATTGATATTATGTTCACTCACATGACATGAATACTGAAAGAGGGGAAAACTATTCCTAAAATATCTCATAGCCTCTTGCACATGAATGTGGCTTATAACACACCCTTGTACAAGACTCTACTAGATATGACTTTCAGACTTCCTAGGACACTGTTGAACCTTAGGCTCTGATACCAAGTTTGTAACACCCAGATTCTGGTAATCGGAATGCTACATAGTGCCTATGACCCTAAAGGAACACAAGCTAACCCATGACTGATATCTGTACCTGTACACCACGTAATATAAAGCATAAATGTGGACTACGTAATACTCTAAGGCCATAAGGTTCAATACTAAATAAAATATAATATTTGAAACGGGTATCATAATACCAAATTAACTGAAAATACTGAAGTCTAAATCTGAAGATACTGTAATCATCTGAAAGCCTCTAACTGTCTGAATAAGGAGTTGAATGGGATAGTCCCCAACTAACTCCGTCTAGAAAACTGAAATGAGATAATAAAATAAAAATTGAGTACTGAAATGACAAGCCAAAATATGTCCTCGCATGATGAGGACTCACCACTGATGTTGAAAGATGGAACTGGTCAACTACTACTGCTCTGAAGCTCATGCCTCTGAACCTATAGTGTAACATAAGAGAAAGCACCATAGTGCAAATGCGTCAGTACAACTGAATGTACTGAGTATATAAGTGAGGTAGGCTATATGCAAAGGGTTCATATACATGAACTATACTAACTGAATAATATGAACGTGAGAATACATACAGGATTACGAGACTGAAATTGTCATAGCATGATACCAATAACTGACAACATAAGTGACTGTAACTGAGAGTCTGATGCTGGTGGAACTAGTTGAGTTCCGTACTATAACTGAGTTATTGTATCTGACATTCCTGATATTTTAATGAACTATATGAGTTCTTTTACTAAGACTGATACTGAAACTATAACTGTGGGAGAATTCATCTAACCGACATGCCTTGAATGTGCTTCAATTGCTAAATCGGTGTCCAATCTGTACCCTGATTAGAAGGGTGCCAATACCATGCCACGGGTAAAGACAAGCTCTGAGTGACCCTCAAATCTGGCAGTGTCCCCATAAGAGAACGGTGGGTATCCACCTCATCAACTCTAAAGTTAGTAGTGTTGATGTCTCAACCTATGCTGGCTACATAGTTCTAAAATGCAAGGATTGCTTCTGGGAATCTCACCCTCAATATGGTAGTATGGATTCCCATCCTGGGGTTCGCTCGGTGCTGAATCCTACTCCCATCTGAATAGACACTGAACATAAATACTGATCTGAGTTACTGAGTTTTGTTGACTGATGGAATACTACTTAGGACTGACCGAGTTTATGAGATTTCTGAGAATACTGAGTTACTGTATTTTTCTTGAGTCACATGACTGACTGAGTTCTATGGAACATGGCTTGACTGTAGATATCATGAAAACATAACATGGCTCTAGGCACACAACTATATTTTTTGGATACAAGTACCCCTAGGACTCGATGGAAAGAAAATGGCACACATGACTGACTTGTTCATAGGAATAGAGTCCACAATTCACAATATCATAAGTAGGGGATTAAATACTACACATGGTTCTCAACATTTCATACGTGGGAGGGGATACATTCAACATGGAAGTACTTTCTTAACTTCAACATCATGTTCACTATATATCACCACCACAATACATCAATAACATGGAATTCATGTAGAATCATAAAGCATAGAGCATGGACTTCTACGAGGGACAACCGGTGTGTCATCCAAAATGACAGTAGATTTATCACCTACAGAAGTATCATCAACATTTTTTCTTACACTTCCAACATCAATAAGAACTTCTGTATCAATCTTCAATACAACATTGTCACACACAATATTTGTAGCCTCCAATGCAACACTTTTACAACCTAAATCTGTATCAATCTTTCCAGCAGCTTCCTTAATCATAGAATGTGCAACAATTTTATCAGGTTGAGTATAGTTTGAGATTTCACTGTCCGAAACAATTGACCAATCAATTTCTAGACTATTCTCAACCCTATATTTCATACATTTTACATTCTCATGAGAAGTTAGTTGGGTAAATTTTGATACTTGTTGGGTAAATTTTGATACTTCATAATCAGGAAAATCAGACCAACTATCCTCCAAACTATTTTTTACTCCCTCTCCAATCTTATTCCCACTTGGTGTAAATTTAAAAAAATCAAAATTTGGAAATCCACTCCATTCATCCCCTGTAATGTATTAATATGATCACCTACACCAATAGTTTCTTGTCCAACATCATCAACAACATTATCACTTGGGTTATCTCCAGCTACTACATCAATGTGGTCACCTATATCAATATTTTCTTATTCAACATCATCAACTAGATTAGCACTTAGTTTGTTTCTAGCTTCTTTATCAATATGATCCCCAACACCAACATTTTTTTGTCCAACACCATCAACCACATTATCACATAGGTGATCAACCTTAGGTGTACAATCAGTTTGCCGTCCTATATTGTCAGATAAATTAACACCTATGGGATTTCATGTATGTGTATCATCATTTTTTAGCCCCACATTATCACCACTGTGATACTTATTTAGTGTGGCAGACTATTTTAAAAAGTTCAACAAAAAAATATTAGTATCAAACAGTATATAAGTCTTATAAACCAGAAACAATACAACTAGCCAAATACCTTAGAACCCTAATTTATATGTAGTGCTCTAAAAATTAGGTTAATGACGATGTCATTGATTGTTTCATCGACAAAACCTTTTCCTTTAGGAGAATATTTTGAAAATGGAAAAGACAAAAATATCAATTTTCCATAATACTGAATAATAAAAAAGGTGATATTAATTTTTAAAATACTTAAACATACCAAATTCAAATCAACTTTCCGCAGTTTCAATTTATTTTGAGAATTCATGGGACTGTATTCTCTCATATGTTCTTTGCTTTAATTAGATAAACCATTAGATTTCTTGCATGCAATATGTTTCTTTTGAGGTACAGGCTAAAAAACAGGCAACTAAAGAATGCTCTTCTTTCTAGGATATACTATTAACCAAGTAATTTGTGTGATAGTATTATATTTTCATCCCATGCAAAGATAATTTATTATATTAATAAAATCTTTATTTGAATATATCATTGCATTAACATGTGTGTCCTTTACTTATATTGTAGACAATTTTGTGTATGAAGTATTTTAAATCATGCACGAAAGATTAAAATTACCGGTTCTTATAAGTAATAAATTAATGTTTACAATCGAAGATGTGGTAGGGCAAACTCTTGATGATTGTAGCACCAGATTATATATAATTTGATCTTAATTATGGAAGTGGTAGTATTTCAGCTTTTTGTGCTAGTACCTTTCTGTAACGTCCCGAGTCTGTACGCCGGACACTACACGGTGCTCATAATCCCGAAGGAACACAAGCTAACCCATGACTGGTACCTACTACATTAACTGAATGATAATACTGTAATATGTGAAAATTAGGTAGAAAATATATCATATGGTTCAATACTATAGTAAAAATGAATACAGTATAACATTACCAAACCTGAAAAATCTGTCTGAAAATACTCTAGTTTGAAGAAGCCTCTAAACTATCTGAAACATGGAGTTGATGGGAAAAGTCCCCAACTAACTCCGAACTATTGAAATAAATTGAACTATTGATATAATCATCATTTCCTCGAACTAAGAGGACTCACCACTAACTCTGTCAGCTGAATATCTGAACTGCTAAGTATGATTGAGAGCCCGCGCGTCTGAACCTATCATATAAAATATCATAGCGCAAAAGAAAGGTATGCGTGAGTACTTTGAATGTACTGGTATGTAAAGTGAGGTAGGCTGAAATGCATGGGTTCATATGCATGACCAATATTGACTGATGACGTGAATATAACTAAATAAGAGTACATGCGTGAATACATAAACTATAACTGAGATTGTGATAACACAGGATACTGAGTTTCTAAATTACTGATTAACTGATATCTGAGTATACTAATATTAAATTGTTGATAACTAAATGACTATATCTGATAGTCTTGATTCTGTGAAACTATACTGAGTTTTGTACTGAACTGAGTGACTGTGTCTGGTAGTCCTGAATATGTAGAATTGAACTAAGTTCTGTACTGAGACTAAATCTAAAACTAAGACTGTGGGAGGTAATCATCTAACCGACATGCCCCATTCTGAATATATTGGGGTCCAACCTATAACCCCAGTTAGAAGGGTGCCAATACCATGCCACTGGTAAAGACAAGATCTAAGTTAACTCTCTCTGATAGGAAGCTCTTTCGTCAACCCTCACTGGCAAGAAAAACTCGAATAAAATATATCAACCCTCATAATATCTGGCAGAAATATATATCAACCTATGCTGGCTACGTAGTTATGTAATGCAAGGATTGCTACTAAGGGTCAAACCCCTGCTGGCAGTAATGCCCCCATCCCTGGGTTAGCTCGGTGCTGAATCCTACTCTCAACTGAATGACACTGAACTGATTTCTAGTTCATACTAGGCTTGACTGAAATATTACTGATTATACTGTCTAACTGAACTGGATTGAGTTTCCTGAGTTTCGTTAACTGATGGAATACTACTGAATTCTGTTAAGTGGATAAATTTATTGAGGTCTAAACTAAATACTGAACTGGACTGGACTGATATTGAGTTTACTAAGTTTTTCTTGAGTTCTGTAACTGACTGAGAGTACTAATGATTATGACATGATTGATACTATCCTAAGATTGACCATGGCTCTAGGTAATTAGCTAAATTATCGAGTATTAAATACCCCCAGGACTCGATAGTATAAATTATAAGACATGGCACAATCTTGAAACATGATAAATAACTACGTGATCATCATTTATTCATTGGGACATTCTAGCAAACACTTGCATGCCATGAACTTGAATACATGCTAACATGATATAGTGTCATTATTTAATTCTCATGAACAACTCATCAAACACTTGGAAGTCATTGTATATGCACATAGTACTAATCAACACATAAGCATTATAATTTCAAGTCTTTAACATGAATTCACATGATACTACATACATAATAGTTGTTTTTACATAAATCTTGCACTTAATCATGAAATAGAAATCCAATCAACATATAATCATGAATACACTTGAATTTAAATCATAGAAAGCATGAAATCAAGTTACTTGAAGTTTAAAAGAGTTTCTTGGACTCCAAGGGTGGAAGGAACCCTTGGATGAACACTTGACATATCTTGGTTACTAAATTCTTGAAGAAAAATGGCAAAACGTTGAGCTTTGGCTTTTAAATTAAATCACCTAGGATTTTTTTTCTTGAGCAATTTGAGAGAAAGTAAGTATATTTTCCTCAATGAGGGCTGAATCTCGTGTTTTAGGGCTCAATAGGGGTGGGAAAAAAAACAAATACCCCTGAGGATGCAGCTTATTAATGACTGAAAACCGAACTGTTAATGCACAGGATGATACACCGTGTCATTGGCATCGACGCGATAGCCAATACGCCGCGTCGAGTCTGCATCGGTTCATTGGAAATTTCCATTGTGAGCCAAGGAAAAGTATTGATCGATGCAATGGATGATATGCCAAACTGAGATCGCATTGATGCACTATTTTGGATTCCCAAACATGGTTCAAATGAGGTCCAAAAAATATGAAACTCATCTGGGAACACCTACTGACATTCTTGATCATGAATTAACCTAAAAATTGACATTTAAGGTCATAAGAGTTATGAAATAGAGTTTCCAACTTAGGAAAGACAAAATAGTACTAAGTCTGAATACTTAGCTAGAATTTTCTAAGTTTGAGGCCCCTTAGCAAGCTTAAAAGACTGAGTTGAGCTTAGAATTTTTGGGGGGGTCTTATAATATCTCCCCCTTAGGAACATTTGTCCTCGAATAAGACTAAGTACGATGGGAGAACTGACAGACTAGACTTGCTTATTGGACATACATAACTGAAGCATGATTTCATGACTAAAATTACTGATATACTAAATTATCATACTGAACATGCATAGCTGATGCATGAGTACATAGCTGGACATGATTCATAAATGCATGACTGGGATTATTGATAAGCTAAGTTTATATATACTGAACATGCATGTCTGATGCATGAGTACATGACTGAACTGATTCGTGAATGCATGACTGAGTATGCAATGTTAGTTGATACCAAGTTGGTAGCTATATCTGAATATGAGACAAATTAAATTCAAAGAAAAAATGTTACCTTGGACTGAGTCTGAGTTTGTGGAGAAGAAGTGAGGATACTAGGTCTACATGTATGCCCTTGCTGCCCAAGTATCTCCCTCAACGGACTGATTCCTCCAAAGAACTTTGACTAGAGGGACTTCTTTGTTCCTTAGTCTGTGAATTTGATAATTAAGAATTTTGACTGGGATCTCTTCATAAGAGAGGTTGTTCTGAATATCTATGCCCTCTATAAGGGCTACGACTGTTGGTCACTTATGCATTTCTTAAGCAAGGAGATATGGAACACTGGATGCACTGAAGCTAAGTCAAAGGCAACTTAAGCTCGTAAGCTACCTTTCCAAAATGGTTGAGAATTCGTTAAGGACCGACATATCGGGGACTGAGTTTCCCCTTTTTGCCAAACCTCTTCACTCTTTTTATAGGAGAGATTTTCAAATACAAAAAAGCACCAATCTCGAACTCGAGATCCTTTCTGCATACATCTGCATACAATTTTTGTCTGCTCTGAGCTGTCTTAAGCCTCTCCCTAATCAACTTAACTTTCTCTATGGAATCAAATACCAAGTCAGGCCCTACCACTGCAGCCTCACCTATTTCAAACCAACCAATGAGAGATCTGCACCTCTTCCCATAAAGCGTCTCAAATGAAGCCATCTAAATACTGGAATGATAGTTGTTTTTATATGTGAATTCAATCAAAGGCAGTGGTCATCCCAACTACCTTTAAAGTCTATTGTACATGCTCGCAGCATATCTTCTAAATTCTGAATGGTCCTTTCTACTTGACTATCTGTCTGAGGATGAAAGGCTGTACTGAGGTGAACTCGGGTACCATGACCCTTTTGGAATGCCTTCCAGAAATGAGAGGTGACTTAGGTACCTCTATCTAAGATAATAGACAATAGAACACTATGCAATCTGAACAACTCCCTGATATAGAGTTTAGCGTAATCCTTGACTGAATATGAGGCATGGATTGGTAGGAAATGAGCTAATTTGGTCATCCTATCTACGATGAACCAAACTAAATTATGTTGGTGATGAGTATGAGGCAAACCCATCAGAAAGTCCATGTTCACTTCTTCCTATTTCCAGGTGGGAATGCTGAACTCCTACATGGACCCACTAGGCTTCTGATGCTTAATCTTAACCTGCTGACATGTTGAGAACTTAGCCAAAAACTCTGCAGTATCTCTCTTTTTCCTACTCTACCAATAGATCTCCCACAAATCACGGTACATCTTAGTGGCCCCCGGATGAATAGAGTAGCACGCACCATGTGTTTCTACAAGAATTCAATGTCTTAAGTCATCTACCCCTGGCACACATAGCTGACCCTGGCAGCGCAACATACTATCTCCCCCTTGGGAGAAGACCTCTACTTTATGATCTCTGACTGGTTTCTTTAACTTGACTAGATTAGGATCCCTATCCTATTTTTCCTTTACCTCGGAAACCAGGGATGATTCTAAACTACTCTGCACCCATACGCTGCCTTCTGCTAAATAGACTAAGCGAATACCTAGTAGGGCAAGCTAATGAACTTTCTGAACTAAATTCTTCTTACCATCCTCCATATGAGAAACACTACCCATGGACATCCTACTAAGAGCATCAACCACTACATTGGCTTTACCCGGATGATACAGGACACTTATGTCATAGTCTTTCAACAACTCCAACCACCTTCTCTAATGGAGGTTTAAATCTTTCTGAGAGAACACATACTATAGGCTCTTATAGTCAATGAACACATCAATATGCACCCTATAAAAATAGTACCTTCATATCTTTAAGGCAAAAAATACTGCTGCTAACTCAAGATCATGAGTAGGATAGTTCTTTTCATGAGGCTTAAGCTATCTAGAGGCGTAGGCTATGACCTTACCTATCTGCATCAAAACATACCCCAAATTGACTCAGGAGACATCAAAATATACCATAAACCCGTCGAAACCATCTGGTAGGGTCAAAACTGGAGCTGTAGTGAGTCAACTCTTCAACTCATAAAAACTCTTTTCATAAGAAATTGACCACTGGAACTTGACTTTCTTTTGAGTCAATTTGGATATAGGGGATGAAATAGACAAAAATCCCTCAACAAACCATCGATAATAGCTAATCAAGCCCAAGAAACTCTTGATATCTGATGAAGAGATGGGTCTACGCCAGTTTCTCACTACTTCAGTCTTTTGGGAATCAACTTTAATGCCATTACCAGAAATGATATGGCTAAGGAAAGATACTAACCTTAGCCAAAATTCACACTTACTAAATTTGGTGAATAGCTAATGGTTTCTGAGAGTCTACAATACTATTCTGAGATGGTCTGCATTATCATGCTTACTGCAGGAGTAGACAAGAATGGCATCTATGAAGACTATGAAAAATATGTCCAAGTACTGCTTGAACACACAGTTCATCCAGTCTATAAAGGCTGCAGGTGCATTGGTAAGTCCAAAGGACATGACTAAGAATTTAAAGTGACCATACCAAGTTTTAAAGGCTATCTTTAGGATGTCACATTCTCTGAGCTGATGATAGCCTGATCTGAGGTCTATCTTCGAAAAGTAACTGGCACCCTGAAATTGGTCAAACAAGTCATCGATTCTAGGAAGTGGATACTTGTTCTTGATCGTGACTTTATTTAGATAATAGTAGTCAATACACATTTTGTGAGAACCATCTTTCTTATGCACGAATAAAACTAGTGCGCCCCATGGGGACACACTGGTCTGATAAATCCTTTATCTAGGAGATCTTTTAACTATTCTTTTAATTCTCTGAGTTTTGTTGGAGCCATTTTGTATGGTGGAATAAATATGGGCTGAGTATCTGGAAGAAGGTCTATTCTGAAGTTGATTTCCCTTTCGGTTAGAACTCTGGGAAGATCTTCGGGAAACACATCTAGGAATTTATATGCTACTAACACTGATTCAAGAGTAGGGGTTTCTGAACTAGAGTTCTGGACTCGAACAATATGGTAGACACATCTCTTAGATGTTATTTTTCTCGCTTGAAGGTAATAAATAAGTTGACCCCTAAGTGCTGAAGTACTACCCCTCCACTCAAGGACGGGTTTATTCAAAAACTGAAACTGGACAATTTATTTCTACAGTTGACTGATGCATAGCAGGAATAAATCCAATCCATGTCAAGAATGATATCAAAATCGGTCATCTCTAATTTTACTAAGTCTGCTGAAGTGACTTTCTGAGATATCATAATCGGATAGTTCCTGTATACTCGTCGGGCTATGATAGATTTACCCACTAGGCTAGATACTGAGAAAGGATCTGATAAGATTTAGGGACTGACTCCAAAGTCAATAGCTATATAAGGAGTAACGAAGGACAAAAAAGCTCCTGGGTCTAGTAAAGTATAAACATGTAAATGATAAACTTGTAACATAATAGTGACCATATTAGGAGAACTCTCCTAATCCTGTCGAGACTGAAGAGCATAGAGACTATTTGGACGCTGCCCACTGCTGGCACTGGATGCGGTACCCTACTGATTCGGGTGACCGAACTAAGCTGGGGGATGGTTATGCTGACTCAGAGAACCTACCTGAGGACACTATCTGAACCTATGGCCTAGCTTGCCACATTCAAAACACACATCACTACAAGCTCTGCAGATACCCTGGTTGTTTCTGCTACACTTCTGACAAAGGGGATTGGTTCGGGCACTGCTAATACTACCTTGGTGCCTTATCTCTATTTGTGTCACTAAATTTCAACACTGGAGCACTGGCTGAGGACTGACCTAGAACTGAGTATTTTTGGTAAAGCTAAGAATGATTCCCACCCTCTGACTTAGGCTACGAAATTGGAACTACCTGTTCTCGCTCTCTTATTCTCCCTCTCCTTTTCCCTATTATTAGCCTTCTCTATCTACTAAGTATGGAATATGAGCCTGGATATTCCCATCTTTCTAATCAACATTGCGATCCTACACTCCTTGACCATACTGTTAGACACGCTAGACACAAACTTACTTATCTTAAATCTACTATCTGCTACCACATGAGGAGCGTGTATGGCTAATTGAGTAAACTTAAGAGAATAATATTGCACCATCATGTTGCCCTGATTCATATTTATAAACTCCAAAACCTTCGCTTCCCTCAACTATAGTGGGAAGAACCTATCCAGAAAAGCAATAACAAACTCCTCCCATTCTATAGGCCCTGTATCTGCAACCTTTTTTGCTCTCCACTATTTAAACCATGATTTTGACATATCCTGTAACTGATATGTGGCTAACTCAGCACTCTCACTAGCTGTCACCCCCATAATATCTGTAACTTTCTGCACCTGATCAAGAAATTCCTGAGGGTCTTCATTTGACTTAGACCTAGTAAAAGATGAAGGGTTCATTCGGGTGTAATCCTGAATCCTGGCAGTAATAGCATTTCCCATTGGGTTGGTCGGAACAATAGATGGACATTAATTTTTGGCTACCACAAAATAAGCTAGGATGGTGAAAGATGCTTTGAACTCAGCATGGGAGATATGTTCATCAAAAGGATCTGGCTGGATGGGCTGGGGTTCTGGATGGTGTCCTGTTCCTATTCTATAAATAGAAGAGATATTTGGATTAGACAGGGAGTTTAACTAGAGCTCATGCTCACTCACACGACATGAATACTAAAAGAAGGGAAACTTTTCCAAAAACACCTTGCAGCCTCTTGTCTATAAGTGTGGCATGCTACACACCTATGCACAAGATTCTACTAGATGCAGCTTTCAGACTTTCTAGGACTCTTTTGAACCTTAGGCTCTGATACCAAGTTTGTAACGCACCGACTCTGTACCCCGTAAGCTACACGGTACTCATAATCTCGAAGGACCACAAGTTAACCCATGACTGGTACCTACTGTATTAAATGAATGTAATACTGTAATATGCAAAAATTAGGTGGAACACCTGGCATAAGGTTCAATACTGTGATAAAATTAAATACGGTATAACAATACCAAAATTGAAACATCTGTCTAAAAATACTTTAGTCTGAAAAAGCCTCTAAACTGTTTGAAATATAGAGTTGATGAGATAAGTCCCCAACTAACTCTGAACTACTGAAATAAGTTAAGCTACTGATATAATCATTATGTCCTCAAACTAAAAGGACTCACCACTAACTTTGGCAGCTGAATATCTAAACTGCTAAGTATGATAGGGAGCCCACGCGTCTGAACCTATGATATAAAATATCATTGCACAATAGAAAGGTATGTTCAGTACTTTGAATATACTAGTATGCAAAATGAGGTAGGCTAAAATGCATGGGTTTATATGCATGAACAATAATGACTGAATGACGTGAATATAACTGAATAAGAGTACATGTATGAATATATAAACTATAACTGAGATTGTGATAACACTTGATATTGAGTTTATAAATTACTAATTAACTGATATCTGAGTATACTGATACTAAATTACTGATAACTGAATGACTGTATCTAATAGTATTAATTTAGTGGAACTATACTGAGTTCCAAACTGAACTAAGTGACTGTGTCTGACATCTTGAATCTATAGAATGTAACTGAGTTCCGTACTGAGACTGAATCTAAAACTGAGACTGTAAGAGATAATTATCTAACTGATATGCTTCTTTCTGAATAGATTGGGGTCTAACCTGTAACCCAAATTAGAAGGGTGCCAATACCATGCCATGGGTAAAGACAAGATCTAAGTTAACCCTCTCTGATAGGAAGCTCCTTCGTCAACTCTCACTGGCAGGAAAAACTAAAATGAGATGTATCAACCCTCATAATATCTAGCAAGAAGATATCTCAAACTATGCTAGCTACATAGTTCTATAATGTAGGGATTGCTAATAAGGGTCAAACCCTCTACAGGCAGGAATGCCCCCATCCCTGGGTTAGCTCGATGCTGAATCCTACTCCCAACTGAATGACACTGAACTGATTTCTAGTTCATACTAGGCTTGACTGAAATATTACTGATTATACTGTCTAACTAAACTGGACTGAGTTTCCTGATTTCCATTAACTGATGGAATACTACTGAATTCTATTAAGTGGATAAATTTATTGAGGTCTAAACTAAATACTGAACTGGACTAGACTGATACTGAGTTTACTAAGTTTTTCTTGAGTTCTGTAACTGACTGGGAGTACTAATGATCTTGACATGATTGATACTATCCTAAGATTGACCATGGCTCTAGGTAATCAGCTAAATTGTCGGGTATTAAATACCCCCAGGACTCGATAGTATAAATTATAAGGCATGGCACAATCTTGAAACATGATAAATAACTACGTGATCATCATTCATTCATTGGGACATTCTAGCAAACACTTGTATGCCATGAACTTGAATACATGCTAACATGATATAATTTCATTATTTAATTCTCATGAACAACTCATCAAACACTTGGAAGGCATTGTATATGCACATAGTACTAATCAACACATAAGCATCACAATTTCAAGTCTTTAACATGAATTCACATGATACTATATACATAATAGTTGTTTTTACATAACTCTTGCACTTAATCATGGAATAGAAATCCAATCAACGTTATAATCATGAATACACTTGAATCTAAATCATGGAAAGCATGAAATCAAGTTACTTGAAGTTTAAAAGAGTTTCTTGAACTCCAAGGGAGGAAGGACCCCTTGGATGAACACTTGACATACCTTGGTTGCTAAATTCTTGAAAAACAAATGGCGAAACGTTAAGCCTTGGCTTTCAAATTAAATCACCTAGGGTTCTTGTTCTTGAGAAATTTGAGAGAAAGTAAGTATATTTTTCTCAATGAGGGCTGAATCTCATGTTTTAGGGATGAATAGGTTTGGGAAAAAGACCTTAATACCCCTAAGGACGCGACTTTTTAATGACTGAAAATCAAACTGTTGATGCATAGAACGATGTACTGCGTCATTGGCATCGATGCGATAGCCAAAGCGCCACATCGAGTCCACATTGGTTCACTGGAAATTGCCACTGGGAGCCAAGAAAAATATTGATCTACGCGATGGCCACCGCGCCGCGCCGAGATCGCATCGAAGACACCCCTTTTATGGTTGCTTATATGTTTTCACATGAAAACCCTGTAGGGGATTTTGTATTCGTCATGTGAAATAAGTTAAGCATTATAAATAAAAGATTAAATTAATCAATGAGTTAAATTTTTTAGAAAATTTAATTTAATTGAATGGTGTCGGTAATTCTAACATGGGGAGTTAAATAAGATGTAATGGAGATTTTGAAATTAAACCGAGGAGTGCAATTACAGATTTTTAGTGAAATAATTTGTAATTTATTATGATATGATAATTCTTTCATCACTGAATTAATATCATAATTGGAATCCTCAGTTAATAAATTTGTGGTCCCTACTAAGCCTGATTAGCTAATCCAATTTGGAAAAGAAAAGGATTATGGAAGAGGTAATATTATTTACTGGTTTTCTATAACCCAATTAAGGCATTATGTCAGCTTTAAAGGGCCAAAAATGTTTTTGGCATAAAGAGACAATTAAGGCCAAAATGTTTTGGCATTAAATCTGTAATAAAGTGCCAAAATATGTTTACCTCTTCCCCTCCCATTTTTCCAGTTGAATTGGGAATAAAAGGAGGTTGGGTTTTTGAAAAAAGGATATGCTAATTCCAGAACACTAATTCCTTCTTTGAATTCAATAATCACTTGCCCACACAAGTGTGGGTTAAAGAGGCTAATCAGGATATAGTAGAAGACTGTGGAACTGGAGGCTAAGGCATTAAACGATTTTTATGAAAGATTCAAGAGGTAAGTTTTTTTTTTATTTTCATTTTGGTTATGTTATCTAGATATTATGTAAGTTATTGATCCTGTAGAATTATTGCTTCCGTTGTGCATATTCTAACAATTGGTATCAGTAGTCTTCTCACATATGCTAGATAATGTAAAAGAAGTAACAAGATTTGTTGTACATATTTTGGATAATAATGGCATAAATTATATTGTTACTGGCTTGCTTTTCATGTTTTTGATATCATGTTGTTGCTGGCTGTTTTTTTTTTTTTTATGATGTTACTGATTTCAAGAGAGAATCTTAGTTTATCATCATGAAAGCATAAAACGAATTTTGCATAGTTTTGTGAAAATTAGTTTTGTGGATTAAGGGAACAATTATGATGAGTTTTGACTAAACCCAACCATAGTTGTTACTCACTATATGAATAGTAGTAGTAGTAGTAAGGCCAAGCAGTGTAGGTAGAGCCCTGCTGACCCTCGCAGCAACTCGGCCAATAATTGTCATTTTGGTCAGTTTTGGAGTTTTTCAGTTTTAATGAATTTTGAATGACCTAAAATTTGGTACATTTATTGGAAACAACCCACTGAACAATACTCATAGCATATTGTGACCCATGTTATTTTTTGGCCATTCGAGGACGTTTTGATGAGTTTTGGGGAGTTTTTATATTCTCAGAAAAATTAAAAATTCTAAAAAAATTATATTTTGCAAACCAGAGGTGATAGGGATTATTTCTTATGATTTTCAGTGGTTAATAATAATAAATAATATGAGTTTACATGTTGACATAGGTCATCTTCCCCATCGGATTAACTTGTATAGTGTAATACTGTTTTATAGTACTTGGTTTTTGATAACTTGTATTAATTTTCCAACTAGGTTACATGTTGGTTCAATAGTGCAGAGACTTATGAAATGTGATATTTATCTAACTTAAATCAACAGCTTACTCTCTAACTAAGTTGGTTCTATTTTATTTAAGAGATAAAATATCTGACATTACATGTATATTTGCTTAAATGGTTAAGTTTCACTAACGATTCTAACTATTTATATGCATGGTTATATATGTGATGTGTTTGTTTTTAAGAATTTTATTATTCTGCAGCATGTCTAATGATCTATTTTTAATTGGATTATATAACATATTAACCATGTTTTCGTTCAATTCTTTAACTTCTACCCTGAATTAATAAGGCCCTAACTATGTGGACTGGAAACGTAATTTGGATATTGTTCTTACTGTTGAGGGATTTAAATTTGTGCTGGTTGAGGAATGTCCTATTAAGTCGGATGAACCCATTGATGATGAGATTAAAGCCTACGATAAGTGGGTCAACGCTGACGAGATGGCAAGATGCTACATTTTTGCCCTATGGCAAATATGTTGCAGCATCAACATCAGTCCATAACTACTGCTATGCTATGCTTGAATCTCTCAAAGAGATATTTGGTAAGCAAAATTGTGCTGCAAAGCAGACGGCCATGAAAGATCTTTTGGCCACAAAAATGGTTGAAGGAACTTCGATAAGGGAATATGTTCTTAAAATAATGAATTTGTTGAACGAGCTAAAAATTCTTGGTACGGTTATTGATAAGGAATCTCAGGTTGAGATGGTCCTGTAAACTCTGCCGGATAGTTTTCAGTAGTTTAACTTGAATTATAATATGAATAAGATGGACTTATCTCTTGCAAAACTATTAAATAAGCTGCAAGCAGCAGAATCTATCATTAAGAAATGAGCTCCTCCTGTGACGTTGATGCTTGAAAAACCTTTAGCTTCGACTTCTAAATCGAAAGGCGAAAATAAAAAGAAGAAGAAGTGTCATAAGGTTTCAGGTGCTAATGGTAGTGTGCCTAAGCCTAAGGATAAATGCTATCATTGCAAGCAACCTGGTCATTATAAGAAAAAGTGTCCCGGCTACATAGCAAAGATACAAAAATAGGTACATCTTTTTCATATGTCGTTGAAACATTTTTAGTGGTTGTTTCTACCTAATTTTGTGCTATATATTCAAGATCCACTAATTACATCTGCACTTTATTGCAGGAGTTTCAGCAAACATGATGCCTAAGTGAAAATAAACTAAACGTGTTTCAAGCAAATGGGGAACCAGCACCAACCTTAGCTATAGGAAATATTTCTAGTTCATTTAGTACTTCTAGAGTTTTAAGATTGAATAATTTTCTTTACGTACCTTCTATAAGAAGGAATTTACTTTCAGTTTCAAGAATAATGGATGCTGGTTAGAATGTTTATTTTGTTACTGATTGTGCAATTATTAAGTTTAATAAGCATTTTATTATTTCTGCTCCTAGAATACATGATTTGTTTGTATTTGAGGTTTCCCATGATATGCTACTAATAATGGGACTTAATAATGTTGATCAATCACATAAAAGAACACGTATTTCCGAATCGAGTAAAACATACTTATGGCACTTACGTCTAGGTCATATTAAC
>NC_061111.1:32531675-32772179 GCF_002878395.1 Capsicum annuum | reverse complement strand
ATTAACATAATAGGATTTCACGGCTAGTTTCTAATGGACCTTTGAGTTCATTGAAAGTGGAGGCACTTCCAACTTGTGAATCCTGTTTAGAAGGTAAAATGACCAAGAAACATTTTTCTTCCGAAGGAAATAGAGCCAGTAATAAGTTACAATTAATTCATATTGATTTGTGTGGTCCTATGAATGTACAAGCAAAAGGTGGTTTTGAGTATTTTGATACCTTCACAGATGATTAATCAAAATATGGATATATTTATTTGTTGCATCGTAAACCTGAATGCTTTAAAAAATTCAAAGAATTTAAGATGGAAATGGAAAAGTGACATAACAAACATATCCATACATTACGATCTGATCGTGATGGTGAATACCTTTCTGCAAAATTCATTAATACTTATCAGTATCAGGAATTACATCTCAATATTCTTCTTCGCAAACACCACAACAAAATGGTGTGGAAGAACGACAAAATAGAACTCTTTTGGAAATGGTTAGATCAATGTTAAGTTATTCATATTTTCCTTTTTCTTTTTGAGGTTATGCATTAGAAACTGTAAATTATATTCTGAACTTGGTTCCTTCAAAATTAATACCTTTAACCCCATCTTAATTGTGGAGTGGACGTAAGCCTAGCTTACAGTATATTCGGTTTTGGAGTTGTCCACCACATATGCTAAAAGGAAAAACTGATTAGTTGGAATCAAGGATAGAAGTATGCATTTTTATTGGATATCCAAAAGGAACTAAAGGGAGTTTATTTTATTGTCTTAAGGAACATAAGGTAATTGTTTCGACAAATGCTAGATTTCTTGAAGAGGATTATTTAATGAACCACATTCCTAGAAGTAAAATTGTTTTACAGGAATTGAGCAATATAATAATGAATAATGAAACACAAGAACAAATTCCAAAAACTATTATTGCTATACCATTGCATCCACGTAGTGGGAGAAATGTCAATAGGAAAGAGATTGCATAAGAGAAAACACTTGACATTACACTACCTCAAATTACTAGGACTAACATCGAGCAGTCTACAATTATGGAGGAAAATATTTAGGGTAATGTCGAGGAACCTGTCATAGTGCAAGAAGACATTCAAGTTGTTCAAAATTTAGTTTCAAATATAGCAGATCCTATAGTGACTGGTCATCATAGTGGTAGAATTATTAGAAAACCTTTACGGTTTGCACTCTTAGGAGAATCATATGATAGAATCCCAAAGGAGCCTAATACAAAACCTCTTAATTACATCGAAGCACTACATGATAAAGATGTTAAAATATGGATTGCTTCTATGAAATCTGAAATAGAGTCTATGTATTCCAATCAAGTCTAGGAACTTGTAGGACTACCTGTGGGAATCAAATCAATTGGTTGTAAATGGATCAATAAGAAAATAAGAGGTGTGGATGGAAAAGTGCAAACTTTTAAGGCTGGGCTTATTGTGAAAGGGTTTACTCAAAAAGAAAGAATTAACTACGAGGAAATTTTTTTCGCCGGTAGCCATGCTTAAATCCATTAGGATTCTCTTATCCATTGCTGCTCATTATGACTATGAGATTTGGCAAATGGATGTCAAGATGGCTCTCCTAAATGGAAGTCTTGATGAGTGTATTTATATGGCACAACCAGAAGGTTTCATGGAAATTGGTAATGAACATAAATTTTGTAAATTTAAGAAATCCATATATGGGTTGAAACAAGAATCTAGGGCATGGAATACTTGTTTTGACAATTTGATTAAGACTTTTGGTTTGGTCAATGTGAAGATGAGTCATGCGTCTATAAAAATGGGATGGAACAGAGTAGCATTTTTTATTCTGTATGTAGATGACATTTTGCTCATAGGAAATAATGTGAGCATGTTGAATTCTGGTAAGGAGTGGTTGTCTTTGCATTTTGATATGAAAGACTTGGAAGAAACGTCTTATATCCTTGGAATCAAGCTCATGTGAGATCGTAAACAAAGGATGTTAGGCTTATCTCAAGCACTTTATATTGATACCATTCTTGCAAGATTTAGTAGACAAAAATACAATAGGGGACTCCTTCCTTTTAGGCATGGAATTACTTTATCAAAAGATTAGTCGCCCAAAACAATCGATGAGATAGAGATAATGAAGGCGGTACCTTATCCTTCTACTGTAGGGAGCCTCATGTATGCTATGTTGTGCACTAGAACAGGTATTTGCTTTGCAGTTACCATGGTTAGTAGATTTTTGTCTAATCCTGGGCAAGAACATTGGACTGCGGTTAAGCATATAATTAAGTACCTTAAAAGAACTAAGGATTACATACTTGTTTTTCACTCTGGGAATTTTGTACCTGTTTTGGTATACTGATTTAGATTTTTAGTCGGATAAAGATTCTAGAAAATCTACCTTAAGATATGTGTTTACTTTAGGAGGTGGAGCCATTGTTTGGAGGAGTATCAAGAAATTATGTGTTTCTGATTCCACTATGGAAGCTGAATATGTAGCTGCCTCTAAGGCAGCTAAAGAGGCTGTTTGGATCGGTAACTTTCTGAAAGAGCTTGAAGTTGTTCCTTCAGTGCAAACACCACTACCACTTTAGTGTGACAATAGTGGTGCAGTTGCAAACTCGAAAGAACCACGAAGCCATAAAAGAAGTAAGCATATTAAGAGAAAATATCACTTGATTGGCGATAGAACTCAAAGGGGTGATGTGAGAGTTTTGAAGATTAAGTCGAAGAATAATTTGGCAGAACCATTTACAAAGAGCTTAACCCAGAAGGTTTTTGATAAGCATGTGGAAGAAATAGGTGTTAAAATTGTGCATTCAGGGTTATGAGTCTAAGTGGGATATTGTTAGGAAATACTATTAACCATGTAATTTGTGTTATAGTATTATATTTTCATCCCATGTAAATACAATTTATTATATTAATAAAATCTTTATTTGAATATATCATTGCATTAACATGTGTGTTCTTTACTTATATAGTAGACAATTTTGTGTAAGGAGTATTTTAACTCATGCACCAAAGATTAAAATTGTCGGTTCTTATAAGTAATGAATTTATGTTCACAATCAAAGATGAGGTAGGACAAACATCTTGATGATTGTAGCACAAGATTAAATATAATTTGATCTTAATTATGGGAGTGGTAATATTCCAACTTCTTGTGCTAGTACATTTCATATGTATTAAACGGATCAATTAGATATATTCGTTCATGTTATAAATATTAATAAATGATTTCTGTAGACCATTACATGTACTTATACTCTTAATATTGATATAATTATTATGATCTAAGTGATTTGATTTGTTATTTTAATCTATTAAAAGGTGAGATTCTTTTATGAGTCAATATATTCCTAATAGGTTGGATGATGACAAATTACTTAGTGAAATATTAATTATTTGATAGAACCGTGTCTCGAACTTGAGATAGAAGACACCCCTTTATGGTTGCTTATAAGTTTTCACGTGAAAACCCTGCAGGTGGATTTTGTATCTGTCATGTGAAATAAGTTAAGCATTATAAATAAAAGATTAAATTAATCAATGAGTTAAATTTTTTAGACAATTTAATTTAATTGATTGGTGTCGGTAATTCTAACATGGGGAGTTAAATAAGATTTAATGGATATTTTGAAATTAAATTGAGGAGTGCAATCACAGATTTTTAGTGGAATAATTTGTAATTTATTATGATATGATAATTCTTTCATCACTAAATTAATATCATAATTGGAAACCTCAGTTAATAAATCTGTTGTCCCTATATGCCTGATTAGCTAATCCAATTTGGAAAAGAAAAGGATCATGGAAGAGGTAATATTATTTACTAGTCTTCTATAAAAGGAATAATTTTTAAAACCAAATTAAGGCATTATGTTAGCTTTAAAGGGCCAAAAATGTTTTTGGCATAAAGAGACAATTAAGGCCAAAACGTTTTGGCATTAAATCTATAATAAAGGAGGTTGGGTTTTTTTCCAGTTGAATTGGGAATAAAAGGAGGTTGGGTTTTTTTTGAAAAAAGGATATGCTAATTCTAGAACACTAATTCCTTCTTTGAATCCAATAATCACTTGCCCACATAAGTGTTGGTTAAAGAGGTTAATCAGGATATAGTAGAATACTGTGGAACTGGACTCTAAGGCATTAAACAATTTTTGTGAAAGCTTCAAGAGGTAAGTTTTTGTAATTTTTATTTTGGTTATGTTATCTAGATATTATGTAAGCTATTGATCCTGTAGAATTGTTGCTTCTGTTGTGCGTTCTCTAACACTTCTCAATACAAGTTGGCTCAATATTGGTTAACACCACCTATACATACAAACAAAAATTTGAAAATTTTAAAAAGTAAATTAGTAGTATGAGCAAAAGACCATATATATAAATACACATAGTATAAGTACCTACTCGCGATTTATATCACTAAAAGAAAACTTCACCTTCTTGTAGTTTGGTCTTATCATCACCAACCGATTAAGTAAACGGGGCACACTATCTCCCACTTGAACAACTAGTTTATTGTCCGCATATGGACAACATTCATAAAACCAACATTGGAATGCCAAAGAAAAACCACCACACCGATACATAGAGTTCGCTTATAAACCTGGTACTTCATTGAATCTAACATAGCACAAAAACACAATTTTTCCTAGATAAATGTCTCAAACTGACCAGACTCAACCAACAAAAAGGCATCCTTATTTATGAAGTCACCATACATAATTGAAAATAGAAAAATATGAATGAAGTAAAGAATGGCAATATGCAACGTGTCCCTGTCAGATTGCCATTTTTTTCCCAAGAAAAAAGTTTTCATCTCAAACTTTGTAACTTTGGATTGATTTGGAAAATACAAGTCCATAAGGCGACTAGACTGGCTCAAAAAACATGCTAGTGTAACAGAAAAGTGACAAGAAATAGAAAAGTAGTTAGAAGAAAATTAGGAATGATAATTGATAGAAAGTATAGAGATAAACTTAGGCATGTTGTCTAGTTTTGTTAAGGTGATATGTCTTTGTGTGCTAGTTTAGTGGAAGGTAGAGAATAAGTTATTAGTTAAGGTGAATTGTTGTTTGCTTGAAGTACGAAAGGAGTTTTTGATGGTATTTATTGTATTTAAAGGTATAGGATATTAAAGAAGTGTTTGGTGGTTCAGTATCGTTAATTTAGGCTTTCCTTGAGGTTATAAAAAAAAGTTTTAGTTGAAACTTAAGGAGCTATGATAGTAATCTAGATGCATAGAAGGGTAAATGGTAATGATGTGCAGAAGGAGGATGTTTTAATTTATTATGATAAGATTGACCATATGATTATGATCGATTATTGTTGTTATAAAGTTCTAGTGGACTAGTGTTTCTTGGTGTTCTATTTTATAGCTTCCAAGTGAGAATTATTTGTAAGGTGGGTTGTTAAATCATGTCTAGCACTAGACATTAAGTTTGAACAGTTAAAGGTCATCAAGGTGGATATAACGACTTCTTGGTTAGTAATGCTAGTTATATGGAAGTGATCTAGTAGTCTTGAACAGTGTATGCAAGATCTTAAGTTTATTTATTCGCAATTTAGTATAATGTTGCAGGTATGATGTAGAGGTGTGCCCAAGGTGATATAGGGTTGCATTATTTTCTAAGGTTATTACGTGTTATGAGTAGTTAGTAATACCGTTGAGTTGTTAAGTGGAAGAAGACCAGTTAGATGGTGGTGCTCTAAATAGCTAAGTTAAGGAGTTTTGATTTATAGTGTTGAGCCTTTTGATATGATCTTGATTCTCATGGTTTAGGGAAAAATGTAAGTTTAGAGATGTGATATTATGTGATATTAGCAGAGTATGAAGGAAGTTAGTATGGTTCAACAAGGTTTTAGAAATATCCATGTTAAGTGAAGATTCTAAGTGAGTGTTTAAGTTGTTATATAATGATTTTTGGGGCATTATCAGTTTATATTAGAGTTTATTCAGTAATCCACAGACTTAGAATGATGGCTTAAAGATAAGGGGGAGATGATAGTATAAGTAACTAAGTCAGACTTCCAGATTCTAGTAGTGATGATGAATACTTGTGTAGATGGGAGAAAGTAAATGTGTTATGTTTGGGAAGATTATTGTATGCTTGTTTTATGTAGGTCTATAAATGAAGGAATATTGAGGTAAAGTTTTTTTGTGTATGACTTGGTTAGTTGGGGAATATTTTATGTGTGTCTTTCTAAGAATTGAATAGTTCATGGAAGTTGTTATTGATAGAGGTATTGGTGAATATGAGAAAGATGCTCTTATGCGTATTTGTTTAGAACCGAATATGTGGTTATGAGGATAGGCTTGAACGTCAAGTTGGTATATAAGGGGATAGTATAGTTAAGTGAGTATTTGAGAAAGTGTTGCTAAGCTTTAAATTTAGAAGTGGCATTGCTTAAGGCCTAGTACTTCAATCCTGACTTATGATTTATAGGTCTATGTTCCATGCTATATATTTGGGGCCATGTTGTAATTTCTTATTCTAAGGTCTTGTTCAAATTATACCCGGAGTCCTTTACTCCCTAATATCATTAGAACTTCCTAAAAGAGTGCTGAAGAAATACCCTACTTGGGTGTGAGCATCAGTCATGATTCAGTCCGTAAGTATCCTATTGGCAAAAGACGTCAACAAGGTCATAGAAGATGATTTGTTGGCATGTGTTGAGGATTTTGATAAATTCAACAATTATCCCTAGGGTTACGACAGCTTTTACTTGAATGTTCACTATTTACTGACAAATCTATCCCCAGGGACGACAACATTATATGAATTTCCTTGGGCTTTCATGGTAAAATTAATCACTATTTTTACTCATCCATTAATTTATATTGAATATAGTTATTAGAGTATGACTTTTTTTCTTGCTTCCTATTTACATTTTTTAGGCTTGGGCATTTGAAGTCATTCCTCTCCTCTGAAAGCAGGTAATGGATTACCCGGATGAGGTTTCTTATCCAAGGATGGTTAGGTGGTTGGCTGCAAAAAACAACCCAAAAATTAAGGAGGTTGATCTCTTTAACCTTCCGGATGATGTAGTACGTCTTCTTCAAGAAAAATAATTTTACTCATTGAAAGATATTGAACAAATGTTATATCTAGTATAACAGATGTTATATCTGATGCACCAGATGGGATGTTTGTTGTGACATATTACCCATCATATGCAAACAGGTGCAACAAATGGATAATCTGTTGCGACAGATCATCTATTGCATAACATGTAACCTAATATATTACCCGTCTTGTGTAACTAGTGTAATAGATTGGTAATATGTTGTGATAGATGATTGATATTTTGCGTCAGATTATCCATGTGTTGCTCAGGTTCTCTGAACCTAAATCAAATAAATTTTAACCATCTACTATAAACTATGTAACAGATGGGTAATCTGATATAACATATTGTTAATCTGTTGCAGAAGTTGACTGTGTTAACATGTAACCCAACTGTGAAAATTATAATATTATATGATTTAAATGTATCTGTCTTTTTTATAGGTTGTGCATCCATGGATCGTGCCTACTAAGCAGGAGTTGGTGATGACTTCTTTTACTATGCTAGGTCATGTTAATACTATAGCAGATCCAATAGTGCAGTTAATAAAGAAGAAATTGGCTAGAGCAACAACCATAAGAAAAGTAGAGCCTAATGTTGAGGCTCTTCGTGACAAAACTACTGAGGCAGATCCGGGTGCTTCTTCTGGTGGAGTTGTTGGTGTTGGTGGCAGGCATACTGATGCTGCTATCAATCATGATGATGAGCATGTTGATGCTCATGAAAAAATAAATATGTTTGAAAATACCCCTTTTA
This sequence comes from Capsicum annuum, assembly GCF_002878395.1. Lineage (NCBI taxonomy): Eukaryota > Viridiplantae > Streptophyta > Magnoliopsida > Solanales > Solanaceae > Capsicum > Capsicum annuum. Next base: position 32,764,366 of record NC_061111.1, on the reverse strand, counting down.
TAGGTCCCTCTCACCCTTACATGGGTCTCTCTTTACCCTCGTGTACTCGTTGCAAATGCGACGAGTGTAAGGACATCCAGGATAAACTCTTTCAAAAAGTAGAGGTTATCTCTAAAGATACCGAGGAATTCAAATCCAAGAGGGTGTCATACCTTCCAAGAAGGTGAGGGATCCATACACTCTTGTGTATCATCTCAGTCTTTTCCTAATATTTCAACTATATCAGTATCATTCGGGGATGAACAATCCCAAGGGGGAGATGCTGTAATACCCTGAGTTTTTATATCATAAAACTCTCATTCTCTTCCTCATGAAATTAGATCCAGCCTAAAGTAATGGTTACTCATAAGTTGACGCTCTCGTTCTATCTCAGCCATATAGCTATTTTCATGAGAATTCATGCACTCGCAGCTCAGTTCAATAACTCATTATGTTTAAGATTCAGTTATTTAATTTCTTTTAGTTATGCATGATAGCTTATAACCTCAGATTCCTAAGTATTTTCAGCTTAATTATCCATATTCGAGGACAAATGTTCCCAAGGGGGAGATATTGTAACACCCCATGTTTTTCCTAGCTTAAAATTCGTTCCTAGAATGTTAAGAGTGGGCTTCAAAAATGAATAACATTTATTTACTGTGGGATTTTCCAGATTTAGACCTTCCACTATGTGGAAAATTGAATAAGCTTTTCATCAATATCAAATTCGCACAAATTCGACACTCGGTGAAGAAGTTAGAGCACTTTTAGTAATGCAGTGTCCCATCACTCACCGCGTTGCGGTGGATGCCAAAATGGCAATCATTACATTCCAATGGACTTCTGTGATATTGACGCATTGTAGAGAGGTCCAAATTCCCAATTTTCAATTTCCAGTGGTGCAACGTGATAGAACCGCATCGCGCCAGAGTGCAAATTCACACTCGTCCTTTTCCAGTAGCTTAACGCGATTTCACCGCATCGCGGTATAGGTATAATTGACGTACTATTGATCCATAATTCGAATTCTTGTGTCATAAATTTAATCCTAAGTATGTGAAGTTCTTATTAGGTGAATAATATTCATAGAAGTCACTTAGAGCCAAGTGGAGCTAAAAACATTAGATTCATTCAAAGTTTGGTGTTCAATTCTACAGGTGTCAATTTTGAAAGTGTATAAATTTTAATGTATGTGTAATCTTTCATATCAAGATCCAAAAAATTTTATATAATTGAATTAGCTTTCCAACAATATCAATTTCGCCTAAAACCGATACCCAAGTAAAAAGTTATAGTCATTTTAGTGTGAGGCAGTAAGATGCCGCGATGGTACCGCGTCGCGTTAAGGCACAAAATCGGGATGCGGGTTACGAATTTATACTTTAAATTAATGAGGGGCAATGGGGTATTTTCCCCCTCAACCCAGGTTGTAATATAGCAATGTATAGCCGTCATTGGGGCATTGTTTTGCCCATTATCCTACTTTACTCCCAAGAACAAACCCTAATCAATTCTTTTCAAGATTCATCCATTCCATCACCTTCCATCAAGAAAACAATCAAGAATTAAGATTTCTATTCCAAGTTCAATAAAATCACTCAAGAACATTCCCAAGAACATCAATTTGAGTTTTCTTCTTCAAGAAACAATATTCAAGAACACAAATAGGAATTCAACTCAACTTATTCATCAATTCTCTTTCAAAAGAAAACCCTAAAGCTCAAACTTACTCTCCAAGAAATCCAATTTTCCTCATCAATTCTCCAAGATAGTTCAAGATTAAGAATTTTTAATTCAAGAACTCCAAGAACTCATCTTCAAAAGCATCATAGGAATTCGTGATTCAAGCTTTCTCATCAAAGACCATCAATTAAGGTATGTGGGGTTATGAACAAGGACTATCCTTTCGTCCTTGTGCCCAAAACTATCTTTTTAAGTTAAATTCACATGATTTGCAATTAGGGTTCATACCCAATTTTTATTATTTGAAGATTATGAGATTTCAAGTGATTGAATGTTGAATTGCATGACTATTTTCATATAATTATGCATATAATTCGATTTTTCAGATTTTTCCAATTGAGTTTAAGCATGATATTAAGATTCTTGATTTTATTATTTTGATATTGTTGAAGTGTTTTCAAGAAGCATATTGAGCATGATGTTTTGCTATGATTTTACATGAGTTTGAAGCATGGGTCATTAAGCCCTAATGAGTATTGCTATTTCAAGATTGATTGTGCTATGAGCACTTTATGACTAGATTCTTTTTAGATTATTGATAAAGATTTGACTTTTTGGTCTTAAGAATGATATAAAATCCACTTTACAGATTCAGATTACAAATTTATCTTTACAGATATATATCTGGTTTTCATTATAAACCATTATACTATTTTAGAAGTGGATTTCCAATAGAATGAGCATGCAGATAATAAGGGAGTAGTATTTAGCACCGAGTGGAAAGTGTGGGTTTAGCGCATCCTACTTCCCTAGAAATATGAGCCAACGTAGGTACATATTATAAGATTATTCCCATTCCAATATGGATGACAGATTTAGCTTGTGATCTATCACATGGATAGTAGGTTATACTCCCTGGCAAGAAATGACACCTTTCCCCAACATGAGGTTTCCTCCTTAGGAGGACGAGACGTTGGACTCCATGAAAAGTTAGAGTCCGTCTTGTAATTTCAGTCCTTTTTTTCAGACTTTATTAAAATATAAAATTGTATCAGTATTATATTTTCATAGATACAATCATTATTATGTTTTCGCACAGTAAACTCGGTCATTTTATACATATTTTATCAGTTACTTATCAGTATGCCAGTTCATGGGTTAGCTTGGGATCACTTGTGGTCCTAAGAACCGTGTGATGTCTTGGGACATATTTTTGGGGCGTTATGGCATCCACCGTGATGCGGTGAGTGCCCAGGTGGGACACTGCATTACTAAATATGCTCTAACTTCTTCACCGAGTGTCTGATTTGGGCAAATTTGATATCGATAGAAAGCTTATTCAATTTTCCACATAGTGGAAGGTCTAAATCTGGAAAATTTTGCATGAAATAAATGTTATTCATTTTTTAAGCCCACTCTTAACATTCTAGGAATGAATTTTAAGCTAGAAAAAACACGGTGTGTTACAATATCATCCCCTTGGGAACATTTGTCCTCAAATATGTATAATTAAGCTGAAAATACTGAGGAATATAAGGTTATAAGCTATCATGCACAACTAAAATAAATTGAATAACTGAATCTTAATATAATGAGCTACTGAACTGAGCTGTGAGTGCATGAATTCACATGAAAATAGCTATATGGCTGAGATAGAAACGAGAGTGTCAATTTATGAGTAACCATTACTTTAGGCTGTATCTGATTTTGTGAGAAAAAAATGAGAGGTTTATGATATGAAAACTCGGGGTATTACAGGTTCAGAGCACATCTCGAGCAAAAATCCTCATGCCACGGCAAAGGTCCTCGGTGGATATTTCAAGAGTTATTTCCCAGATGGCAAAGGCCCTTCTATAAGGGTTATGGCCAATCAACTCCTGACAGAATTGGGTGTACTGGTCAGTTATTGGAAGGTATATATGGCCATGGAGATTGCCAAGGACTTGGCTAGGGGGAAACATGAGCATGGATATGCAGTCCTGGATGGCTACCATTACATGATTGAGTCCGCAAATCCCAGAAGTAAGACAGTATTGCATGTTGATAAAAAGAGAAGGTTCAAGTACTTTTTTGTATCCCATGGAGCTTGGATTCAAGGTTTTCGACATTTAAGAAAAGGTATAGTCGTCGATGGTACCTTCTTGAGGAGCAGTTCTAGTGGAGTTCTACTAGCAATGGTGGCACAGGATATTGTAACGCTCGAAGTATGCACCCCAAATGCCATACGGTGCTTACGACCCTAAAAGATTACAAGCTAACCTACTCCCAATTAAATGGACCTTGAACTGATTTCTAAACTGTACTGAGCTTGACTGAACTGACACTGATCATGTTGACTGACTGAATTGGACTGAGTTCACTGATTTCTGCTAACTAACTGAGTTTATTGAGTTCTATTAACTAACTGAATTCTACTATTCGTGACACTACTGAGACTACTTTGTAGCTAATAAAATTCTAGGTAAACAACTAGATTTTTGGGTATTGAATACCCCCAAAACTCGATAGCATTAATAACCATAAAACATGGCAATACTTGAAAACAGGGAAATGAGCAGCTCTTCACAATGTAATAATTAAATAGGAGTACATGCTAACATGTCAAAATTACACTATTCCACTCACATGGGCATTCCATCAAACACTTGCAAGACATAGTTTTAGCATGATAGTAATTTAAGCATGTAGTAATAGCATGAATGCAATACTAGGGTCACCAATGAATCAAAACTGCACAATTAACTCAACTAAGAATTTTGTCAAACACCTAGAAGGCATAATCTTGTACTTGGGCATGAATAATATGTTGATGAATCATGACTATAACTAGCAATTCACAATTCAAGAGTTTTAACATGGGGATTACAACAATTAAATACATAGTATCTTATATTCATGAGAACTACAGTTAAATCGTGGATTACAAACCCATACAACAACATGAACATGAAAACAACCCAATTGGTACATGTAATTCATGAAACTATTAACTTGAGATTTTAAAAGGGTTCTTGAACTCCAAGGGTGGAAGGAAACCCTTGGATGAACACTTAACATACCTTTCTTGTTAATTTCGTGGAGATTAGGGTGAGTTCTTAAGGATTGATTTTTGAACTTGATGAAGCTAGGGCTTGTTCTTGAGAGGATTTTGTGAAAAAGATGAGCAATTTTGCTATTTGGGAATTTAATCCCATGTTATGAAGCTATTGGGTGAAGGGAAAATACCCATTTTCCCTTAAAAACATGAAACATAATGTCACGCCTCAATCCTATTGGGGCGGACAGGCACCCTTAGCCATAAAGGCCCAAGAGAACCAATTCATAACCTTGTACTTCCCATGCATGTAACTATGACAACCAAATGTTCTGATAAACTTGATAAAGTATCGATGTAAATAATTACACATACAAGCACAAAATGATATATACAACACTTGGCCGTTGGGGCCACTATGTCTAAAAATAAGACACTACCATAACTTTACATTAGTCTACAGAGCCTCTAAAAGATACATAGACTTAGTTAGGGTCGGGACAAACCCCCCCGCCCTACTCTTAACCTACTGCACAATACCAAAAAATATGGAATAGACTCAAAAAGCCTCGAATAAACCTGGAGCTCACCAATATGCATGAAATAGCCTGCGCTCCTATGAGTGGGGTGTATGACCTGAAGTACCTGTGCCCGTAGCATGAAATGCAGGTCCCCGTGAGGGATGTCAGTACGAAAATATATACTAAATATGTAAGGCTAAAGGTAACAACACATAATACAAGAGCTCAATAGAAATCAGATACAAGTTCATAAGTAGTACTAGGAGACCACCTTTATACATATATTTGTGGGACTACATACATTACGTTCCTTTCTTCATTTTTACCTTTCTTACTGCATAATCTTTGTAAGCCATATGTAATGCAAATGACCAGCTCATCAGTCGTAACTAGATAAGTTAGGATCGGCCCATGCTAGGTTTATGCCCCTGAGATGCCACCCACATATCAAAGTATCGAGATAGGCCCATGCTAGGCTTATGCCCCTGAGCTGCCACTCCTTTTACAAATTTACGTTACTTAGTTTATTTAGCCTTTGAGATTGTTACTTTGGTGTTCATAACATTATGGTACCTTGAAATAATAACCTGCCACTAAGAGACATGTAAATAGGCACTTAATGCAACATAAATCAAGTAGAGAGTTTTTGGCACACCAATGAAGTGTTTAGGAGCTTAAAATAACACATGGGCCTTAATTGAGTAAATGGAGAATTGCTGAAATTTTCAAATGAAGATAGATGTGCAGGTTTAATAATAAACACGTATTGAGGTGTTTTTATATGTTAAAGAGTGGGAACAAAGTCGTTGTCTTCTTGGTATATAATACGCTGCTATTATGTGTCACTTGTTACAGGACAACCTTGGAAACTTATTTGGTGGAACAAATATTCGATTTCATGCCAAAGAGTACAAAATGGAGTATGCGTTACATACCTGGTTATATAGCTCCGAAACTAACCCGACTTGACTTCTCGCCTTTTATATTACTCATCTACAATAGAATATATGGTAAACTAGTACTAGCAACCAACCAACACATTTATGCGACTTAACTTCACTAAAATAGCAACCGGGAAGTAAACACGTAATCTGTCCATCAAGGGCGCTATCTTAACCCTTTTCTCCTCCCATTACACCCACATACCATACATGTCCTAATAAGATCACCGGAAATACCTCAGCTTCATCACACCCTCCAAACAACACACAAAAACACATTGGGCAGTAAGCAAGGGAAACAATTAGTTCGGTGGTGTACCACCACATCTTTCTTCTATATTTCATTACAAACTAATCACACCCTTCTCCAACATCAACATGGCAGACCATAACATGAACATACAAAAGAGTCCACAAAATAGTCCCAAATCACTCTTATTATAGCAATCCATTGTTGAACTCATTGTCTCTTGAGTTCTCAATAAAAACACATCCATAACTCTTTTTCAAATTCATATACAAGGAGAACAAATTGGAGCAGTCACCTTACCTCAATTCTGCAACTTATTCCTTTAATTAAACTCTTTAAGAACTTGAACTTTCCTTCACACTTTAAACCAAAGAAGAAAAGAGAAGTTCTTTAATACCAAAGAAAAGTGAGCAGATTGCTTGTTCTATATTCTACCATATATTTATAATTAAGCACTTATAACATCTTTTCATAATCTTCCATAAGATAATTAAACAAAAACTAAAGGGTTTTCACTTACCTTGGGCTGCAAAAGTGAGGGTTTCTTCAAGAACCCTAAAAGGAGCTTTAGGGCTGTTGTTCTTAACCTTTGTTAAGAAAGAGAGAAAACTAAAGTTTAAAAGGGTGAAATTGTGTTTAAAATGAATAGAATTGCCAGCAATATTGAGCTTATATTGGGCCCTCTAGAACCTTTCTTATTAACCTCATTTCAGCCACAAATTATCCCAAGTAGGTGATGCACCTACTTAAAGGTCCAAGCTGCTGAATCTTCAAAGTAGGTAATGCACCTACTTGCTTAATTTCTTATTGGGCTCAATTATATTTGGGCCTTGGCAGATTGTGTGTGTTGGGCCATATACCCATTTTATTTCTCTTCTATTCAATTTGAGCCCAAATGAGTACATTACATTAGTGTAGGACCAAATCTGGTCCATAGCCATATGTCCATTAATTTGTTCCATTTTCAGCTCCTAATCCCTTTAATCAAACCTTAAACTTATGCACACTTGGTCACTTTAAACTTCCGATTCAAATACTAGCTTACGATCCCAAGTTTAAATAGTTGTATCGACGTTAACTTGGTCGCATCACATAAAAACTGCACGGGCAGCATATATAATTCTATCTATGCCATTAATACTTTCATAACAAACCTCACCCATTACCTATCCTATGAGACCATACCAGGTTCCATATAATTAGAATAAGTACAAGAAAAATACGGGATATTACCTCCTTCCCCCCTTAGAAATATTTTTCCTCGAATGTTAGCATAAATATCCAACCAAAACAAGTTCAAGCCTAAGTTTAATATCCCTATTACCACATAGTACCTATATATTTTACACTTACTTGCTATTGCTCCAATTCAGCAGCTTGGACTTTTACTTCGTATTTGAACAAATGGGGGTACTAGGATTTCATTGCTTCTTTAGCTTCCCATATGATCTCTTCTACTTGCTGATTCCTCCAAAGCACTTTTACAAAAGCTATTTCCTTATTCCTCAACTTCTTAACCTATCGATCTAGAATAGCAATAGGTATTTCCTCATAGGTAAGATCTTCTATAATTTGTACATCTTCAGTAGGGGTAATATGAGATGGATCTCCAATGCACTTTCAAAGCATTGAGACGTGAAATACCGGATGAACTGTTGATAGCTCTTGGGGTAGCTCTAATTCATAAGAAACTTGGCCAAACCTTCGAGTAATCTGGTATGGGCCTATATAACATAGACTTAATTTTCCTTTCTTTCCAAATCTCATAACCCCCTTCATTGGTGATACCTTCAAGAATACCCAATCACCTATAGAAAACTCCAGCCCCCTCTTTCTAACATCTGTACATGACTTGTGTTGATTTTGGGCTGTTTTTAGTTGCCGTTGGATCACTTTAACCTTTTCCATGGCTTGATGAACAAGATCTGGCCCGAACAAGGCAGTGCCAACCGCTTCAAACCATCCAATTAGTGATCTACAATTTCTTCCATATAAACCTTTATATGGTGATATTTTGATACTTAAATAATAGCTATTGTTGTAGGCGAACTCGATGAGAGGTAGATGATTATCCCAACTACCTTTAAATAATACATAAGCTCGTAGCATATCTTCGAGTGTTTGAATGGTAATTCTTCTTGTCCATCTGTTTGAGGGTGAAAAGTTGTACTTAGATTCAGTTGTGTTCCCAAATTTCTTTGGAAAGACTTCCAAAAATTTGCAGTAAATTGAACTCCATAATAGAGATTGGAACTCCATGCAGTCAAACTATCTCCTTAATATATAATTTGGAATATTCTTCAACTGTGTAAGTGGTCTTAACCAGTAGAAAGTGCGTAGATTTAGTAAGCCTATCAACAATCACCCATATGGAATCAAACCTTCGAGATGTATGAGGTAAACCAGTGATGAAATCCATGTTGATCATGTCCCACTTCCAGATTGGAAGATCTATACATTGCATATAACCCCTGGGCTTTTGGTGCTCTACTTTAAGTCTTTGATAATTTGGACATTCAGCTACAAATTTTGCAATGTTCTTCTTCATGTCACCCCACCAATACATTCCTTTCAAATCATGGTACATATTTGTTGACCCTGGATGGATAGAATACCTTGAATGATGTGCTTCTATCATAATCCTCTTCCTGAGTCCATCTACATTCGGCACACACAATTTGTTTTGGCATCGAAGTACTCCTTCTTGCGTAAGCTCAAATGCTTTTGCCATACCACATTGCACATTTTCCTTAAGGTTTAATAGAATGGGATCTGCATATTGCTTCTCTTTTACTTCAGCTACTAGGGAAGATTCTGCAGCATTATAAACAATAAGCCTTTCATCTGGAGTTTCAAGAAGGCAAACTCCTAAATTGGCTAGTTGGTACAAATCTTTAGTCATCCCTTGTATTTCTATAGATGGTGCCATAGTCTTCCGACTTAATGCATCTGCCACCACATTTGCTTTCCCCGAATGATACAAGATATCAGTATCATAGTCTTTTAATAATTCAAGCCCTCTTCGCTGCCTCAAATTTAGGTCCTTCTGATTAAAGATATACGATAAACTCTTGTGGTCAGTGTATATGTCAACATGAATCCCACACAGGTAGTGACTCCATATCTTTAAGGCAAACATGACCACTACTAGCTCCAGATCATGTGTTAGATAATTTTTCTCATGTGGCTGTAATTGTCTCGAGGCATATGCTATGACTTTACCATGCTACATCAATACATACCCTAAGCCAATTATTGAAGCATCACAATACACTGCATACCCCTCTGTGCCTTCTGGAAGCACCAATATAGGTGTAGAAGTCAACTTACTCTTTAGATCTTGGAAACTTCTTTCGCATGCATCATTCCATTGGAACTTGGATGCTTTGTGTTTTAGCTTTGTTAAAGGTGCAGAAATTGAGGAAAATACTTCAACAAACCTTCTATAATAACCTGCCAACCCAAGGAAACTACGAACCTTCGTAGGCGTTATAGGTCTTGGCCAATTCTTGATGGCTTTTATCTTTTGAGTATCAACCTTTATTCCTTCATTAGATATAATATGACCTAAGAATGCCACAGATTTTAACCAAAACTCACATTTAGAGAACTTTGCAAATAGCTTACGATCACGAAGAATCTATAACACCTGTCGTAAGTGATTGGCATGGTCCTCATTTGATCTTGAATAAACCAGAATATCATCTATAAAAACTATCACAAACACATCCAAGAAGGGCTTGAACACCCTATTCATCAAATCCATAAAAGCTGCAGGTGCATTAGTTAGCCCAAAGGATATGACTAGGAACTCGCAATGATCGTACCGTGTTAGAAAAGCTATCTTGGGTATTCCATTCTCTTTGACCCTCATTTGGTGGTACCCAGACCTTAAATCAATCTTCAAAAACCACTTGGCGCCTTGCAACTGATCAAATAAGTCATCAATTCTCGGAAGGGGATATTTGTTCTTAATAGTCACCTGGTTCAATTGTCTATAGTCAATACACATTCTTAATGATCCATCCTTCTTACGCACAAATAACACTGGTTCACCCCAAGGGGACACACTAGGCCTTATGAATCCTTTTTCTAGAATGTCTTTCAATTGCTCTTTCAACTCCCGTAATTCTACCGGGTCCATTCTATACGGAGAAATTGAGATTGGTTAAGTACCTGGAATCACATCGATACCAAACTCCACTTCTCATTCTGGAGGCAAACCCGAAAGATCTTCAGGAAATACATCCGGAAATTCATTTACCACTAGAATAGTTTGAAGAGTTGATGTCTCCATATTTATATCCTTCACTCTAAACAGATGACATATGTAACCCTTGGAAATCATCTTTTCTGCCTTAAAATAAGAAATAAATTTAGCTCTTGGCGCACCAATATTACCTCTCTATTCTAGGACTGCCTCCCTTGGGAAATGGAAACACACCCTCTTAGTTCGGTAATCTACAATGGCATAACAAGAAGCCAACCAATCCATACCCATTATAGCCTCAAAATCTACCATTTCTAACTCAACCAGGTCAGCTATTGTATCGCGAACACAAATAGTTATTATACAATTTTGATACACTCTCTTAGCTATACCAAATTCACCAATCGGTGTAGATACTTCAAGTGGCTTAACTAGTAATTCTGGTGTTTTTTTGAACTTTTAAGCAACCAATGGAGTGACATATGATAATTTAGAACCCGGATCAACTAATGCATATACATCATGTGAAAAGATGTACAATGTACCTGTAACCACATCTGGAGAAGCCTCTAAATTTTGTCGATCTGCTAAAGCATACGTACGATTCTGAACTCCACTAGAGCTAGCTCCTCCTTTAGCACCTCTATCATTACCCATAGGTTGTACACCTCTACTTGAATAAGGCACCGATGATGATGATGTAACGGCTGATCCAGTAGGTCATGCCATACCACCTATGCCCCTTTGAGGGCATTTTCTCATCATATGTCCTGACGTACCACACCAAAAGCATGCATTTGTTCCAAATCGACATGCACCTGAATAAAGCTTTCCACATTGTCTACATGTCTATCGAGGAAGCCTTAATTAGCTCATACTCCCTTGCTCTTGATACCCCGTTGTTTGCAAACTCTGACCATCATTTCTTTGACCAAACTGGTTACCTTTAGACCCTTAAAACTGTGGTAGAGCACTAGCTATAGAATAAGAAGATAATGACCTAGGTGGTCTATTAGAAAACCGAGGCCTAAACTCTCCTTGGGATACCGTGAACTTCCCCATAAATCTGGCCCTCATGAAATATCCTCTTTCCAATTCTTGTGCTCTTCTCCTTTGCCTCTGATCCTCTATTTTTTGTACAAAAGCTTGTATCCTTGCTATGTCCATGTCTTTGTTCAAAGCAGTAATAGTACAATCTCTAACCAAATATGGATCCAAGCTATCCATATATCAGTGAACTCTATCATCCATAGTAGCTGCAACATTAGGAGCATACCTAGACAAGGAGTTAAATCGGAGGCTGTACTCCCTCACGCTCATATTTCCTTGGCGAAGATTCAAGAACTGATCTGCATGGGCTTCTTGAATCTCAAATGGAAGGTAATGATCAAGAAATGCCTCTTTGAACTCTTTCCAAGTATCTGAAGGTGCATCGATACCCCTAGATCATTTCTAATCTTCATACCAAAATATAGCCTCCCCTTTGAATCTATATGCTGCTAGCTCAACTATATCCTTACCTAACACATGCATGACATCTAGAGCCCTTTGGATTTGATCAATAAAGTCCTATGGGTCTTCATTAAGATCTAATCCGGTGAATGTGAGAGGATCCAATTTAAGAAAATCCTATGTTCCTAGGCTAGCTGCCTTAACTACACTACTAGAACCTATAGTTGGAATGGCTTGTCCTAGAGCTTGTCCAGCAACTATATGAGTCAACAATTGTACTGTATTCCTTAGATCTTAGTCTATAGCATTGGTAGGTAGTTTTGAGGATGCGGTTCTTCTCCTTCTTAGCTCTTCTGGAGATGGAGGAGTAGAAGAAGTTTGGAACACAAACTTAGCTTGAGCCTCACTTTGATTAGCCTATCGAGATGGTGATTTGTTGGTCCCTTCACCGGCAGCCTCGTCTATCCACTAACCTGTATTCTTACTCCTTTTTGTAACCGGCATCTTTACTATAATAAGAGTAAAAAATAGGTTCAATCGTTAATATGACTTCACCTACAACATGGGCTCTATTGCACGATCTAAGATATGAAGAAAAAGAGACAACCCCTAAATGACCCATAGCCTCCTGTTTATAGATGTGGTACACAACACGCCCATAAATAAGACTCTATATAGACACGGCTTTGTAGACATCCTAGGACGACCACCCTGATACCACTTTTGTCACGCCTTAATCCTATTAGGGCGGACAGGCACCCGTAGCCATAAAGGCCCGAGAGAACCAATTCATAACCTTGTACTTCCCATGAATGTAACTATGACAACCAAATGTTTTGACAAACATGATAATGTATTGATGTAAATAATTACACATCCAAGCACAAACTGATATATACAACACTTGGCCATTGGGGACACCATGTCTAAAAATAAGACACTACCATAAATTTACATTAGTCTACAGAGCCTCTAAAAGGTACATAGACTTAGTTAGGGTCGGGACAAACCCAACACCCCCCCACCCGCCCTACTCTTAACCTACTGCATAATACCAAAACGTATGGAACAGACTCGAAAAGCCCTGAATTAACCTGGAGCTCACCAATATACATGGAATAGCCTGCGCTCCTACGAGTGGGATGTATGAGCTGAAGTACCTGTGCCTGCAGCATGAAATGTAGGTCCCTGTGAGGGACGTCAATACAAAAATATATACTAAATATATAAGGCTGAAGGTAACAACACACGATATAAGAGCTCAATAAAAATCAGATACAAGTGCATAAGTAGTACTAGTAGACCATCTTTATATATATATATTTATGGGATTACATACATTACGCTCCTTTCTTCATTTTTACCTTTCTTACTTCATAATCTTTGTAAGCCATATGTAATGCAAATGACCAGCTGATCAGTGGTAAATAGATAAATTACGATCGGCCCATGCTAGGCTTATGCCCTTGAGCTTCCACCTACATATACAGATTGGGATCAGCCCATGCTAGGTTTATGCCCCTGAGCTGCCACCCCCATATCAAGGTATCGAGATCGGCCCATGCTAGGCTTATGCCCCTAAGCTGCCACTCCTTTTACAGATTTACGTTGCTTAGTTTATTTAACCTTTGAGATTGTTACTTTGGTGTCATAACATTATGGTACCTTGAAATAATAACCTGCCACTAAGAGATATGTAAATAGGAACTTAATCCAACATAAATGAAATAGTGAGCTATTGGAACACCAATGAAGTATTTAGGAGCTTAAAATAACACATGGGTCTTAATTGAGTAAATGGAGAACTTCTAAAATTTTCAAATAAAAATAGATGTGCAGGTTTAATAATAAATATGTATTGAGGTGTTTTGATATGTTAAAGAGTGGGAACAAGGTCGTTGTCTTCTTGGTATATAATATGCTGCTATTATGTGTCACTTGTTACAGGACAACCTTGGAAACTTATTTGGTGGAATAATTGTTCGATTTCATGCCAAAGAGTACAAAATGGAGTATTCCTTACATACCTGGTTATATAGCTCTGAAACTAACTCGAATTGACTTCTCTCCTTTTATATTACTCATCTACAATAGAATATATGGTAAACTATTATAAGCAACCAACCAACACATTTAGGCTACTTAACTTCACCAAAATAGTAACCGGGCAATAAACACGTAATCTGTCTATCAAGGGCATTATCTTAACCCTTTTCTCCTCCCATTACACCCACATACCATACATGTCCTTATAATATCACCGGAACCACCTCATCTTCATTACACCCTCCAAACAACACATAAAAACACATTGGGCAGTAAGCAAGAGAAATAATTAGTTCAGTGGTGTACCACCACATCTTTCTTCTATATTTCATTACAAACTAATCACACCCTTCTCCAACATCAACATGTCAGCCCATAACATAAACATACAAAACAATCCCAAATCACTCTTATTGTAGCAATCCATTATTGAACTCATCATCTCTTGGGTTCTCAATAACAACACATCCATAACTCTATTTCAAATTCATATACAAGGAGAACAAAATGGAGCAATCAACTTACCTTAATTCTGCAACTTATTCGTTTAATTGAACTCTTCAAGAACTTGATCTTTCCTTCACACATTAAACCAAAGAAAAAAAGAGAAGTTCTTTAATACCAAACAAAAGTGAGCAGATTACTTGTTCTATATTCTACCATATATTTATAATTAATCACTTATAACATCTTTTCATAATCTTCCATGAGATAATTAAACAAAAACTAAAGGGTTTTCACTTACCTTGGGCTGCAAAAGTGAGGGTTTCTTAAAGAACCCTAAAAGGAGTTTTAGGGTTGTTGTTCTTAACCTTTGTTAAGAAAAAGAGAAAACTAAAGTTTAAAAGGGTGAAATTGTGTTTAAAATGGATAGAATAGCCAGCAATATTGAGCTTATATTGTGCCCTCTAGAACCTTTCTTATTAACCTCATTTTTAGCCACAAATTATCCCAAGTAGGTGATGCACCTACTTAAAGGTCCAAGCTGCTAAACTTCAAAGTAGGTGATGCACCTACTTACTTAAGGGTCCAAGCTGTACATGGTCCATCTGTTGAAAGAACTCAAAAGCCAAAATTATTGTTGCTACTGGATTGAAAATTACTTTTTACCTCCAACCTTTGATATGTTAATATGTTTGTTTAGAAGAAATAGACAAAATTAAAATTGAATAAGAATTAAAAAGACAAAGTCAACTAAAAATAAATTTTTCATTAAGCAAAAAATAAAATACATTAGGTATAGATCCGATATAGAAAAATTAAAATACATACGCTAAAAGAAAAAACACATTCTAATTATTATTATTATCATCATCATCATTAATGACAGCCAGTCAATCAATTTGCAGCAGCAAGGCCCTCATCAGCCTCTTCGTCTCTCTAAACATCAATGCTCTTATGGAAACTAACTCACTCTATAGGTCATTAACCTACCTCTAAAGTTCCCACACTATGTCATGCAGAATAGCAATGTCCTAAAAAGGATCAGCCATATCTAGAACACACATGAATTGATAAAAAATGTAAGACACAAAAGTAAAGAAAAGACTTGGAATGTAATACAATATATACTATTAACTGTTAGATTTACATAGGAAAAAAACTTACCACAACGAGAAAGAAATATGCTCTTTGAAGAGAAGTCAATATGGATGTGTCAGGCCAAAAGGCATGATTGTTCAGCTCTACTATATTAATTACATTCAAACTACTGGCATTTTAGTTTTTTGTGAAAAGTTTCAACTTTTTCTTTTACATTTATACTTCTCACCTTTTCAAAATGGTTTGAGATGTGATAACAACTATTATTATTGAGTTGTTGCAACAGATCGTCCATTTGTCGCAACAGATTTGCCATCTATTGCAACAGATGGTCTACCGATGAATAAACAACACTGTCTGATATGTCTTGATGGGGTAGGAAGAATAAGGTGCGTGTAGATAAATGGATCCACTTTCATGCGTGGGAGTTATGTATTATTGATTAGGCTACCGTGACAAACATACATAAAATGCAATGATTTTGTGAATGAAGTTTTTTATCGATTAGATACTGATCCTTCAAACAAGATCTTGCATTGTATAGTTTATTTTAATAAGTGTGAACTGATAAGGTTAAAGGGTTCCAAGATGGTGGTGTCAATACCCTATTACAATTTAATGATGGTTTATTCTCATGTTTTTGTGTTAAGTTTGGGGAATAGTTTAAGTTTTTAGCAGCATTATAAATATCCAATAGTGATTGGACCAATTTTAATGGTGCAATGGACTTCTTGAAAGGAAGGCCTCCAAATCCTCGCACTACAGCAAACAATGATGGAACCAATAGAAATTCCCCTGGTTCAAATTTATATGGATGGGTTACTGGAGGAGACTATTATATAATAGAAGGTGCTTGGGAGAATACCTGTGCGGGAAGGAGAGATGGATAAGGCCATATATCATCTCAGACCTTGTTTAAGAGAAAACACATGGAAGCAAGTACGGAACTTCTAGAAAATATGGCCAATGAAATTGACATGAGAAACAAAAAAACTAAATAAGCTTCAAATGTGAAAGTGTATCCAAATATAAAAATCCATCAGTCGTTGAAGAAAAAGAAGATTGGTCAATAGAACAGGAGTTTTACACTTATCTAGAGACTGCAACTAGCGAGCGTGGCCTTAATAAAGACTCTCATAAAGTGCAGGACCAGAACTCTAAGGAAAAAGCTTCGCGAGCATAGGAAACTGGTAAGATTGTCGGTCAAAATTGAAACCTGAACCAACAAATCCTTAATTAAAAATAAAATTAAAGTGACCAGAACTCTAAGGAAGAAGCTTCGCGAGCACAGGATACTAGTTGCAGTCTCTAGCAAAGTGACCAGCCCCAATCCTCTTGACCATTCTTCTTTTTCTTAGATACATTTTTACATTCACAGCTCATCCAGTTTTTTCATCTGTGGAAAAAAGAAAAGGGATCAAAATATCCAGTTCAGTCGAGAAAAGATATTGATAGATTGAGATTTGAAAGGATCCTCATCCAAAAGAAGAGAGAAAAGAGAGGAAAAAAGAAAAGAAAGAAAATTGATAATAAAAAAGAGAAGAGAGATAGATGGGTTATCTTACTTTATGGGTGGATGGAAGAGTATTCTAGATATGCGTTTTAACTATTTATTAATAACTTTTGAGGGGCACAAGAAGATGGTGACATTGAAAAGACCAGATAAGACTACTCACTCAGGAGATTTTTGAGTTATCCAAGTAATATTTTTTACTACCTTAGCATTTTATCTTTTTCATCTCAAACAGGAAATACCTAAATTGATTTGAAAAAGGATCTTAAAACATCTAAGTCATACTTTGCAACAGATAACAATTTCTATTTGAAAATTTCTAAAGCTCGATCATCTGTTGTAATAGATGGCAGCGCCTGTTTGATAATTTGCAAAAAATGAGTAATATGTTGCAACAGATGACTTAATCTATTTGATTATATCCAACAGAAAAGACATCTGTTGCAATAGATTGAACATTTGTTTTATACAATTTTAATTGAGTTCATATGTTTAATTAATACCTTAATTGATTAATCTAGGACTAGGGACGAGTTCTCATAGGGTCAACTACAACTTCAATTGAGTCTTTTGGTAATTGCATTACAAGACGGTATTATATTTCTCTCGACCAGAGTTATCGATCGATCACTCTAAGATGAATCGATTCTTATTACCTCATATGTTCAACTAATACCTTAATTGATTAATCTAGGACTAGGGATGAGTTCTCATAGGGTCAACTACAACTTTAATTGAGTCTTTTGGCAATTGCATGATGAGATGGTATTGTGTTCCTTCTAACCAGAGTCGTCCATCGATCACTCTAAGCTGAACTGATTCTTATTACCTTATGTATTCAACTAATACCTTAATTGATTAATCTATGAGCAGGGACGAATTCTGATAGGGTTAACTACAACTTTAATTAAGTCTTTTGCCAGTTGTATAATGAGACGGTATTGCATTTCTCCCGACCAGAGTCGTCAATCGTTCACTCTGAGCTGAATCGATTATTATTACCTTATATGTTCAACTAATACCTTAATTGATTAATCTAGGACTAGGGATGAGTTCTCGTAAGGTCAACTACAACAGATGGTAGCACCTATTTGATAATTTAGAACAGATGGTTAATCTGTTGCATCAGGTTGAACATTTATTTTTATATAATTTCAATTGAGTTCATATGTTAGACTAATACCTTAATTGATTAATCCAGGACTAGGGGTGAGTTCTCATAGGGTCAATTACAACTTCAATTGAGTCTTTTGGCAATTACATGATGAGAATGTTAAAAATTATGCATATCTTTTATATTTTAAAAATAATTAAGATCAATTCGGACCAAATTAACATTTTCAAAACTTGTCATTCTTTTTCAAAATACACATCCACACATACAAATCATCCATTTGCGAGAAAAATGTTTCATCATTTCAAATCTCGAGTTCTCACTTTTTTCTCTCTCTTAACAATACAGTACAGAAAATAACTACTCAACATATTGCTCAACCCTTCACAACAGATCAATTTTCTTCTTATTTTTGACCACATAGGTTCTATTTTTGACTTCATTCTTGCTTGTATCGGTCATTTTCTCTATCTTCATAGGTAACAGAGTTTGAGAAGAGTTCTATATTTGTTATTTTTTTCTAAAAAATAAGGCCTTTTAAGTTAATGATGAAAAAGAAAATTTTTAGTTGTATAATCTTCAATAATGGGTTTACTATTTTGAGTTTTGATGGTAAAATTATAGAAAGAACTCAAGAAAATCCTAGTTTTTGTCACAGTATTTCATTGACTATCATGGTATTATTGCATGGTGTTTGTGTTATTGATGGTCGTGGTGGTGGTGTTGATGGCCATTATGGTGGAACTAGTGGTGGCTGTTGGTGGCATTGGTTGGTGGTGTTTTTTATGGCATTAGTTGGTGGTGTTTGTGGTGGCTGTCGGAGGTAATGGTATTCGTGGTGTCTATGGCATTGGTTAGTGGTGCTTGTGGTGGTGGTGGTTGGTGTGGTGGTATTGGTGGTGTTTATAATGTATTTTTTAAAATTTATGCATACATCAATTGTAATGTAATTTTTATTTTTCTGTTGTTTGTAGGTAAAACATGTCTCCCAAAAGAAAACAAAGTGAAAGTGGAGATGTTATATCTGATGTACCAGATGGGACATCTGTTGCGACATATTGACCGTCATGTGCAAATAGGTGCAACAGATGGATAATCTATTGCGACAGATCATCTGTTGCATAATATGTAACCCAATAGATTACCCGTCTTGTGCAATTGGTGCAACAGATTGGTAATTTGTTGTGACAGATGATTGATATTTTATGCCAGATTATCCATGTGTTGCTCCTGAATCAAACTAATTTTAACCATCTACTACAAACTATGTAACAGATGGGTAATCTGATGCAACATATTGTTAATCTGTTGCAGAAGTTGACTATGTTAACATGTAACCCAACTATGAAAATTATTATATTATATGATTTAAACGTATCTATCTTTTTTATAGGATGTGCATCCATAGATCGTGCCTACTAAGAAGGAGTTGGTAATGACTTTTTTTATTACTCTAGGTCATGTTGATACTATAGAAGATCCAATGGTGCAGTTAATAAAGAAGGAATTGGCTGGAGCAACATCCATAAGAAGAGCAATTAGGTAAGGTCAGCCTAATGTTGAGGCTCTTCGTGACCAACCTACTGAGGCAGATCTGGGTGCTTCTTCTGGTGGAGTTGTTAATGTTGGTGGCAGGCATGCTCATGCTGCTACCACTCATGATGATGAGCATGTTGATGCTCAATAAAAAATAAATATATTTGAAAACACCCCTTTCACAGGTCCCTCTCACCCT
This sequence comes from Capsicum annuum, assembly GCF_002878395.1. Classification (NCBI taxonomy): domain Eukaryota; kingdom Viridiplantae; phylum Streptophyta; class Magnoliopsida; order Solanales; family Solanaceae; genus Capsicum; species Capsicum annuum. The sequence continues at coordinate 32,744,346 of NC_061111.1, read as the reverse complement.
CATGTTCTCATTACAAATGCAAAAAGTATAAGGACAACTACGATAAACTCTTTGAAAAAGTAGAGGTTATCTCTAAAGAAATTAGCGATGTACTCTCCAATTGGAAATCAAAAAAAATTATAAATCCTTCCTCTCCAAAAGTTGTTAAATTTTAGGGGCCATTCAAAAAGGTGGACATATACATGAAACTTGGCGCCAAAGAGAAGAGGGAACTACGACAAGCCAAGAATGCTAAGCGAGGTGCACCAGATTACCCCAAACCTCTCTTTCCCCCCAAGACTTCCAAACTATGATAGATATGATTATGCGATACGAGGATAAGGTAAGTTTACTTTTCCTAACCTAGCCTTCTAATCTACTTCATAAAGAAGAAGCTATGCAACAGATGTGAAATCTGTTGCAACAGCTGGGTATTCTGGTGTAACTGGTAGTGGTTCTGTTGCAACTTATTATTCATCTGTTGCATAAGTTGTGTTGGATTATTAATTCAGAGAGCCCTATGCAACATATGGACCATCCGTTGCATCTTTACAATTACTAACCTATTTAAAAATTGACTTCTTATATCACAGTATGTTGATGAAATTCTCTGCCTTATGAGGAAAAGACAATTAGCATACCCAAAATCTTATGATGCTGTCGATAGGATAATAGACCTCAACTTCTGCAAGAAGCTTAAGGATAAGTACGATCAACTCAATAATCAAGATTCAGCCTGTGGCGTGAAATTGGATTTGTTAGTTTTTTCGTTGGACTGGGATAAAGAAGAAATGATAAAATATGTTAGAGAGAAAAGGCCAAATCCACACAGCAAGAGCTGGACTGAGGTAAAGAAGATTCTTTTAGTCATGAGTGTGGACGGTCATGAGTGTGGACGGCATACATTATCAGGCTGTTGAGATACTACTCGAGGAGGGAAATATCAAAGTTTATGACTACAACGAACCTGCCATCGATGAGGTCGTTCTTTTTATCCACGTGCAACCACTGATGGAGTTGTTCCCCATCTTATTGAGGGAAGGTAAACTGATGAATCATTTTCCAGAGAAAGTCTTGATAAAGAAATCATGGGATTTTGAAGGTTGAAACAAGGGCATGAACCTTCTAAAAAATGATACCAATTTCGCGTGTAGCTCGCATGCTCTTGCACACATCGATTATTTGCTGACTGACATGGAAATGGCTGAGCCAATGACCTTTATGAGTGACAATGTTGTGGCAAACCTGCAAGAGTTCTGGGCTTATAGGGTACTAACTAGACGCTTGGAGCCTATGTATATAGAAAAGACTGTGAAATAATAATTTTTTATTTTAAGTCACACTTCACTTTACTTTAAATTACATGTACATGTAGTGGCAATAATTTTTTTCTGATGAAAGTTGAGTTTTTTATAATGCAATAGATTGTCAATCTGTTGTAAAATATATTCTATCTGTTCTGGCAGATAGTTTATCTGTTGCAATAGGTTGGTCATCTGTTGCATTATCCGATGGTATTTCTATCTAATCTAATCTAAGTCTAATCTATTGCAACAGCGGGAAAACCTATTTGATAATTTCCAATAGATGACCTAGCTTTTTACAACATATACCTAAATCTGTTTGATATTTTTCAACAATTACGCTTGAATATTCATGTGCTCGACAACACCAAACCAGTAGCAAATACACCACCATGAAAATTTCAGCAATATAAGCTTGAATAACCATGTGTCCAACAACACCAAACCAGTAGCAATAATAGCAACAATTTAGTATCTTCTTGCTCAATTTTGTTTCTCTTCAGAAGCCTTGACTTTCTTCAACAAACCCCAGATTACACTATTTACTTGTGAAGGGTGCTGTTCTTCATACCAATCAAAGTAATCGCATCCACCAAATTTCTATAAAAACAAGAACACAATTACAAAATAATTACAAGTCAAAAATTAATCAACTAATTGAATTAAAAAACTATTAATTTTGAAATCTTACAAGTAAAAAATCTACGACCTAGATTTTGTTAAGTCCAGAAGTCTTCCATAGAGCTTTATGACCACACTTACAAAATCAAAAATATTTATCACAAAAAACAGTGGAAGATGTGCTCGACATTATCAAGCTCAGTTAGAAAAAATGAAAAAAAAGATGAAGAAAGAAAAGAAAGATGAATTTGGATAGATAAAAAAAGATGATGATGAAGAAGATGATTTGGGAATTTAGAGTTAAATTTTAGGAAGAAGATGAATATATAAGACAAGGGGGAAAAATAATATTGGGGGAAAAATCAAATGCCAAGTCAGTGAAAATGGTGGTTCAACGAGCCTTGGCTGCATGAATTACACGCAAGCAGCCAACAGGGTAAAAAGTGTCAAACTGACATATTTGATGCCTATTTTATTTTACATGTTTAAAATGAATATTGTCTACTTGATGCCTATTTTATTTTAAGTGTTTCTACTGAACACTATCGATGGATTCTGCCTTTTTTATTTCAATTCACTTTCACTTTTTTACATGTGGCAATTTCTTATGTACAATGAAAGTTGAATTTTTATAATACAATAGATTCTCCATCCGTTGTAATAGATATTCTACTTGTTCTGACATATAGTTTATCTGTTGCAATAGGTTGGTCATCTATTGTATTATGTCGATGTTGCTATCTAAGTCTATCTGTTGCAACAGTGGGAAGACCTATTTGATAAATTCCAGCAGATTGCCTACCTGTTGTGACATATGTCTAAATTTGTTTGATATTTTCCAACAGATGTGTCACCTGCTGCAACAGATACATTATCTTTTGCAATATTTGAATCTAGTATTTCATTTCAATTAATAAGTTCAAATCTAAGAAAAAATAAAATTCATAGACAAAATAAAATAAATCAAAGCCTTTAGAAATTAGCTAAAATAAATCAATGAATAAATGAAATGTAAAAAAATTATTATGGGTACAAATCTCAACAAATACATCAACAATTTAATTATTGATTCCAATGATTCCTAAGGAAGGGTGAGGTTATTACTTTGACAGACTCAAGCTATAATCCAATACTCCATACTTTTTCCTAACTTAATTTCGCCCCTAGAATGTCAAGGGCTAGCTTCAAAAATGAATAACCTTTGTTATGTATAGAATTTTCCAGTTCTAGACTCTCTAAGATGTAGGAAATTGAATTATCTCTCCATCGATACCAAGTTCGCCTAAATCTGATACTCGACTGAAAAGTTATGGCATTTTTAGTAAAGCAATGTGGTATTTAGACAGTCACTGCATCACGTTGGATGCCAAAATGGCAATTGTCCGATTCTAGTGAACCTCCGCGATAAGCCCGCATCGTGCTGAAGCCTTATTTCTCAATTGTTAATTTCCAGTGACTCAACTGCGATGGTAGCGCATCACGGTGATGCATAAAATGGCATTTTAGTAGCACACCGAGATAGCTCCGCATCGCGGAGATTTTCCAGTTTCCAATGGTCCCTTATACAGTGAGCCACCATGATAGTGGCGCGTCGCAGTGGCATGCAAAACCGGAATTTTCTCTTTTTCCAGTTTTTCGAAGTTGAATTTAAAAAGGGTATTTTGGTCAAATCCCAAACCCCCAATTCATCATAAACAAGGAATTTAGCCTATTCTAAGCACTTTATGCTTATTTTCATCCATTATCTCTCAAAGAAAAACCCTAGAGCTCAAAGATTACTCTCCAAGAAATCAAATTCCTCCATTGTTTCTCTAAGAAAACTCAAAACTAAGGATTCCCAAATCAAGATAATCAAGAGTTCATCTTCAAAAGCATAAATAGAGATTCAAGTTCAAGCCTTCTTAGAAATTTCATCAATTAAGGTATGTGGGGTTTATGAACAAGGATCCTCTTTTATCCTTGTGCCCAAAACCAAGTTTTAATTATAAATTCATATGATTTTGAATGAATATCCATGAGATTTGAATTAAGGTTTATACCCATTATTGCTATTTGCAAGATTATAAGTTTTTGAGAGATTTTGAAGATGAATTGCATGTTTATTTTCATGCCTATTGCAGTAAATTCCAGATTTTGAGATGAATTATCATTATTTCAATTATCAAGCATGATTATTATGATGTTTTGACATGAACTTGATGCATGGGTTATGAAGCCCAAGTTTATATGTTGATATTTCATGAAAGATGATGCTTTAAGCATCTTATGATCAGATTATTTACAGATTTTCAATAAAGTTTTGATCTTTTAATCCTCAAATAAGATTTGGAATCTACTTTACAAATTTATCTCAAATTACAGAACTCAAAATAGCTTTACTTACATATTAAATCAGATAAATGCATAACTGGTTTCATAATAAACCCTTATGCTAGTTTTTTTAAAGTGGATTTCCAACAGAATGAGTATACAGATTAAAAGGGAGTAGTATTTAGCACCAAGCTAGAAGTGTGGGATTAGCGTGCCCTATCTTCCACAGAACTACGTAGCCAACGTAGGTACAGATTATCAGATTATTACCATTTCTATATAGATGACAGTTACAGATGTGGTCACTTAGCTCAGGTTATACTCCTTGGAAAGAGTATGACAACTCTCCCCATCGTGAGGTTTTTCCCTTAGGGGAACAAGACGTTGGACTCCATGTTAGCTCACAAGATTTATATCGGTTAGAAGAACCTCCCTACTAGTAATGAAAAGCTTCGAAAGAATTTCCTTCAGATAAGTAATAGTTTTAAAAGAAGTCCTTACTAGTAAAGAAAAGAATTTAGAAAATACTAAGTTTAAAGGCTCACAGCTTTATTCAGATTATGCTTTACAGAAAGATACTAGCTACAGATTTCAGATTTCAAATATAAAAGTGAGTCTTTTCTACACTTAGACAACATGATTTATAGAAAAATCACTAGCACAGCTTTTAGAACTAAATGTTATGACTCACTAGATTTATTCAATATGCTTTACTACTCATGATTTCAGATTTCAGTTTCTTAGTTACTCAAGCTTATGTGAGTCATTTATATTTAGCATGCATTGTTTTACAAACTATGATGATTAACGATATTATGTTTTACGTATGTATTTCACCCTCATATACTCAGTACATTCTTAAAGTACTGACCCACATATACGTCTATGTGCTACATTGTCTCATAATGTAGGTACAAGTTGTAGTATGTACAGTTAGAATTAGACAGTTGCAGATTCCAGCCAGCAGGTGATGAGTCCTCCTACTTCAGGGACTTTTGTTAGATGTTATTTATGTACTTTATTTTCTTACTCATATGTATTGATTAGTGGTAGTTAGAGTCGTGTCCTGACTATGTATAGTCAAAATGTTAAGTTGTTTTAGTATTGTAATTTCATAGATTCTGTCATTATCATGTTTCCACATAGTAAACTCAGTTATTTTATACATGTTTAATCAGTTGCTTAGTAGTATGCCAGTTTATGGGTTAGCTTGGGATCAATTGTGGTCCTAAGCATCGTGTGGCATCTCAGGACCCATTTTTGGGGCGTTACAAACTTGGGGTCAAAGCACATAGTTCAAGTGTCCCAGCGTGTCTGTGAAGCCGTGTCTAATAGAGTCTTATGGAACGGTACTGAGATGTCTGTACTTTTCTTCAAGAGGCTACATGGCATTTAATAAAAAATTTCCCCTCTTTCCTACTCTAGATCGTACAGTAAAGTTATTCTCTCAGAATCTCCTGTCTATTTGTGTGTTACCCTAAAATTCATCGTCTATGACTTATTCTGGAGATAATATGATCAGCAAGTTCCAATTTCTCCCCAAATAATGCTTTTAGATTTACTAGAAGAAATTTTAGAAGTTACCCAAAGGGGTTGAGAGGAGCTCTCTAATGTGTCATAAGCCCCTCAAGCTGAAAGTTATATCCTTATTCTTATGAGTTGTTCAGTTGAGACAGAATTAGGAATGTATTTGGATTGCCCATTATCCCTTTTAATACAGGTAATGCTCATAAAAGGAGATAGTATGAACCTAAACTGTTAAATGTAGTGTGCATTTGAGGGATATTATGAACTTCAATGTCATGATTTATGAATAGTAGATCCTTATTATAGTTGGAAGTATGGGTATAGAAGTGTAGTGACAAGAAAGTAGAAATGACGATTGATAGAAAGTATAGGGATAAACTTAGGCATGTTGTCTAGTTTTGTTAAGGTGATATGTCCTTGTGTGCTAGTTTAGTGAAAGGTAGAGAAGGAATTATTAGTTAAGGTGAATTGTTGTTTGCTTGAAGTAGGAAAGAAGTTATTGATTGTATTTATTATGTTAGAAAAGTTTAGATTATTAATGAAAGTATTTGGTGGTTGAATACTATTAATTTAGGTGTATAGATGGGTAAATCATAGTGATGTGTGGAAGTAGTATGTGCTAATGGATTATAATAAGATAGACCATATAATTATGATCAATTATTGTTGTTATGAACTTCTAGTGGACTATTGTTTCTTGATGTTTTATTTTATACCTTCCAAGTGAGAATTATATGTAACGTGAGTTGTTAAATCATGTTTAGCGCTAGACATTAAGTTTGAACAGTGGATGGTCATCAAGGTGGATGTAATCATTTCTTGGTTAGTGTGGCTAGTTGTATGAAAGTGGTCTAGTAGGCCTGAATAGTGCATACAGAAGTTTTAGTTATTCGTAATTACGTATGATTTTGTAAGTATGGTGTTGAGGTGTGCCCAAGGTGATATAGGGATTAAATTATTTTTTTCTAAGGTTATTAAGTGTTGTGTGTGGTTAGTTGTACCCTTGAATTGATAAGTATGAATGAGGCTCTGTGGTATACGATGTTCTTCGTATTTCCATAAAAGAGTAGCATATTGTCAATGTTGTTCAGTAGTAGCTTCTACATCCACCTGGAAAGCCAGAATTTTTCAATTCTAATTACGGAGATACAAAAAAATGGGAAAGGATAACTCATCTATTCTAGCAAATCAAACAGGTCTTCCTCCTATTTTAAATTATCCCAAACAGATTATATTTTTGCTTCAATAATGAATCAACTGTTGGGACAAATTTCTACATGAGGAAGACTTGTATGATAGTTTTCAATGGATGAACCATCTGTTATAACATATGACTCATTTGTTGCAGTAGATAGATCATCTGTTGGTAAAAATAAAAGCAGTACGAAGAGCTGTTTGATTTACTAAATCAGATAAGACATATGTTGTAATAGATACTTTCTATAGTGCAATAAGTTAGTCAACTGTTGCACCAAATCTATATTTTTGTTTGATAATTTTCAGCAGATGTGTCATCTGTTCAAACAGATATGTGTATGTTTGTTAATTGGAACAAACATATATATTCACCTTCTTTAGCTCGTGTTGCTCTCATTTGGATAATGTACATTGCTCAGTGCAACACACGGACAGAGGAGTTGCAATTTTGCTTTTTTGGATGCTTAATAATGCCTTGAAAATAACTTTCCTTCTCCTTTTTACCTTAATATCTAGTGGAGTGGATGGATATAAAATCCTATTTGATGGAATGACACCTCTCTTAGATGTAAATTCCTTTACAGAAGCAGTTAATACATTAATAGCATTAATCACTACATCATGTTTCACCTTGCAGTCTTGACATTTGCATGCAGAACATTCATTAGGAGAGGCAAAATCTGTATAACCAGTATGATCATACTCATAATGGTTTGTTTTAAATACTGTAAAAAGAGCATCATTAGCACCAACAGCAGCACCACTACCACCACCAACAGTTCCATCACCACGAAGACCATTAACAAAAACCCACCCTCCAAAAAAAATTCTTGTAATGGTTGTTGCTCTAAACAATTCTATTTTTATTCTGTCAATGACCTTAGGGTCCGATAAAGTTTGTACAGACCGTAAAATAAGAAAAAATGGCATCTTCAACTCTCGATTGGTCAAAACTAGCGACGGATGCATAATCTAACATAAATCATTACATATATTAGAATGATGATTAGATAATTCAAAAAAATCATTAATTAAAATAAAAACTTAATTATAATTATACTTACTGCATCCTTCAGTGGGTTGAAGAGATCAAGAAATTTTGCATTTTTATCAAGTTTTGGCCGACAATCATCTCAAAATTCTTGGACTGGAAACTTCTTCCTGGTAGTTCACTTATTATCTCAAATAAGGAATGGCTTCAAACGCCCAAGCCTATAAAATAACGCCAATAAATCAAAACCATTATTGTGTAATAAAAATGAATGATATCATAATAAAAGAAAGAAACATTTACCATGAAAGCCTATGGAAAGCCATATAAGTTGACAGTCTTTGGCGCTAACGAAGTCAACAAATATTTAATAGTCATTTTAAAGATTTCATAACCCCAAGGATAGTTGTTAAACGCCTCAAGATCCTCGAAGAGCTTTATTAAACCAACGTTTATGTTGTTGTTAACGTCTCTCGCCCAAAGAATATTATGTACAAACCAAACCAAGCACAATGACTTCTTGTGCTTCTTTGAAAGTCCTTTATCTTTCAACGCTTCTATCAAATTTTTATTTTTGAAGCTTGGACCAACAATAGACACCAGGTCATCACAATCACACGACTTGCCTTTGCCTTTTTGGGGTGTGCGATGTGTTTTTTTGGGGCGTTAGAATAGGTATAACTTGAGAATGAGAAAGAGGATAACATTTTAGTTCAATAACTATGGCAAACTCCTTCCAACCAAAACAAATAGGCATGCCACAGTAATTTATCCACACCTCATCCATGTTATATTTGTTTTCATACATAAACCTACGCTTGAGAAGTTCATATACCATTTTCATTTGGAAACGAGCATTGTTGTCCTCCGGCAAATCAAGATATTTCCCAAAGTATCTATCCTTGAAATTAGCATCCAATTTTTATTCTCAAAGTATTTTTCTGAAGGCGTCGAAAGATTTTTTCATGGCTGACTTAACCACAAAATCACTCATTAAATCTGTGGCACCATCGCACTGCATTCTCACAAGATAATGATTAATGCTAAAGGTTTTGACCAACTCTTTGGTGGAAGGGCTATTAGCATTTGGATCATCTCTTTTGAACATTCCTCTTCCCCATGTTCATTATATTTTGCTCCTGATTGAGATAAACCTTGTAAAGCAAGCTCATAGAGTGGGGGATGTAGCCTAGCTGCTTCACTTGTTCCTTTACTTGGACTTGATTCGATTTCTGTTCTTTTGAGAGACATATTATCTAAAATTAACAGAAACATAAAAAAATATATTATAGTTGATTAATACATCATTAAAAGGGGATAACATTAAATCTAACAAGCAAAACAGTAAAATAGCAGTTCCAATAGATCACTTATCTGTTGCACTAGGTAGTATATCTGTTGTAGCATATAATCAATCTGTTGCAGTATATAATCAACCTATTGCAGCGGATGAGTAATCTATTGCAGTAATACAAAATGTATCACTCATCTTTTTAAGATAGATGAATGGTCTGTGTAACAGATCACACATCTATTGCAACATATGAGTAATCTATTGGAATATTTAAACAACCTATTACAACGGATGAGTAATTTGTTGTAACAATACAAAACATATCACTTATCTATTGAGAAAAATAAATGGTATATACAACAGATCACACATCTATTGCAACATCATTTGTTGCAACATATGAGTAATATGTTGGAACAGTTAAATAACCTATAGCAACGGTTAAGTAATCTGTTGCGACAATACAAAACATATCACTCATCTATTGAGAAAGATGAATGGTCTGTGTAACAGATCATACATCTGCTGCAATATATGAGTGATCATTTAGAACATTTAACTAACCTGCAGTGACAGCGCTGAGTAATCTGTTGCTATAATACAAAACATATCACTTATCTGTTGAGAAAGATGAATGGTCTGTGCAACAGGTCACACATCTATTACAACATATGAGTGATCTATTGGAACAGTTATCAACGGTTAATATTTTTTAGATTTCTTCTAATAAAAGGGTCGTCTATCGCGGAAGATGAATGATCAGTACGAAAAATTAAGTCTTGGACATGTCCTGTTGGAAGAGTTGATAGGATTTTATCCAGCGAGAGGTTCATCTGTTGCATCAGATCTTTAATTCGATGGTTTCTCCGTTGCATCAGATGGTTAATCCGTTGCATCAAATTTTTAATCTGATAGTTTCTCTGTTGTATCTGATAGTAAATTTGTTGCATCAGATGGTTAATCTGTTGCAACATATGGTTAATATATTGCATCAATAGTTAAATTATTGCATCATATGCTAAATCTGTTGCATCAAAATTTTTTATCTGATGGTTCCTCTGTTTCATCAGAATATTAATCTATTGCATCAGATGGTGAATCGATTATATTAGATATTTAATCTATTGCATCAGAATTTTAATCTGATGGTTTCTCTGTTGCATCATATGATTGATCTGTTACATCATATGATAAATCTGTTGCATCAGATGGTTAATATGTTGCACCTAATGGATAATCTATTGGAGAAAAAAAATAGTGGCACGGTTTTGCTCAACAGAAAAACGGCAATATCATCATTTTTATCAAGAAGAAGAACAGAACAAATCAACCCAGCAACGGGTGCAACACAAAAACACCAAAATCGTTGTTTTGTTTGTATAAACACAAACAAAAAAAATCAAACTTCAAAAAAATTCAACAAACAACAAAAAATCATAATTCACTTTGAAAAGAGAAGAAATACCAGAAATTAGAATTTTATTCAGACTGCATTTCAAATTAAAGAAACAAATATTAAAATTGTTAACCAATACTATAAGAGAAGTTGGCTTAAGTTCCTCGTTTTCTTCAAAACTAAAAAGGCCATAATTTTTTACCAGTTAAAGAAGAAAAGAAACGATGAAGAATTCGAAGCTGTTGTGGACGGAGAGCAAGGTTGTCACGTCGATTGAAGGTTGAAGTTGAAAAGGAACTCGAAGCCCAACTATTTATCGTTAGAGGTTAAAGTCTCCGGAGATTGAAAGAAAAAATTTGCAGAACTATTTGTTGAGAGAAGCTGTCGAGAGACGATCGATGATTTGAATTAAAGAGAGGTGTGGGTTGGGTTGATTTGTATTTTTACAAAGATTAGAAAGTTTTGAAAATATTAATCAAGTCCACAATTAACTTAATCAAGTTTTTTAATTATGTTTGACCCTTTAAGTTGGTCAATGTCATCAGTCCTTCATTCAAAACTTAAAAGACATCTTTCGTTCAATTTTCTCAAGTGAGTAACATATAATATTTGAAATTACATAAAAAGTATTATAAATTATAATAAGTAATCTATATCTATAATCTATAATCTATAATCTATAATCTATTAAAATTGTGAAGGGCCTTTGAAATGTTGTTTGAACTTTTTGTCCTTCATTAAAAGTTCTTACTTTAGACAAAATCGTCTTTTTACTAATTTTTCCTAATATCTAAGAGTTAAAAATTAATTAAGTATATTTATGGTAAAATGTTTTCTTATTAGGAGTCATCAGAATATCAAAAAAAAAATACTAATTTAAGAGTTGAAAATTAAGTAAATATATTTATAGTAAAGCCTTTACTTATTAGAAGTCATCAAAATTAATGACAACTGATATTCTTTCTATTAATTTAAGAATTCCAAATCAACTAAACTTGATTTTAAGAAGATTGAAAAAATCTAGAAATAAATATAAAACCATAAGAATAATAAAAATTTAAGAAGTACCAGATTTTTAAAAGTTTTAAATACGTAATAAAAATGCAATCAATGATTTGGTAAAGATTTGACTTTAAAAATTAAAAAAAATTGAATAAAAAAATTATAACACAAATATGGTTCAAATTGATGCATCTCTCTTAGCGTGTGACATCAAGGGAAAGAGGTACTATATGACAAACACAAAAATAAGGATCCATTAACCACTTGAAACTTTTGGTGGTAAAACATATATGTGTATATGTTTATATTTATATTATTATATTAAAGTGTGAAAGTTTTTTAATAGTGGTTTGAATTTTTACACTTTATTAAAAATCTCCCCAATAAGTAAAAATTATTTAATTTTAAATAATCAAACGTTATACGTGCGAGGCACGTGCGGTTAAACTAGTAACTTAAAATATCAAAAAATATATATAAAAAAAAATATGATTGATTATCTAAATTCTATTTGTGTCACATAAATTGAGAAAAAAATAATATATATTGAGTTCATGCTAGCATAGGCTCCTGAATATGTAGTATTTACATAAGCATGAACCCACTAGTATATAGACGCATAGATATGTTTAGTTGTTGACAATTATTTTATTATTATTATTATTTTATAGTTGAATATTGGATAAAATAATTTAAATTTTAGATAATTGACTTCTTTTAAAATTCTAAAATAAATTAAAGAAATGTTTTAAAGTACTGCAGTCAATTTTTTCCCCTAATACTAATTTTGTTACCATAATCATATATTTTTTATATACTTTTAATATTTTATTTCTTTTTTTTGTTCTAGAGAAGCATTTTAACTAAGGAAAAGTAATGAATTTAATAAGAGTTACAATTAAGGATATATTCTCTCGTATTATAGGAGGAACTGAGCCGAATGGTCAGGAAAAATTAATAATATATAATACAAAAAATAAAATAGACATTTATGACATGTCTGCTTCAACTGCTTTAACCATAATTTTATTATATGACTCTTAATTAATTATTATAAGTTATTTAAGAATTAAAAATTAATATTAAAAAATATTATAAAGTCATCTAAGTATTAAAATATTAATAATATTTAATGTTAAATTAACTTGACCTCTTATAAGAGGCTCACTTAATCTTTTTTCACAAGTATTTTTTTATAGTATTTTACTATATCACTTCTAATTAGTTATTATAAGTCATTTAAGTCATGTCTGCATCGTTCTTTCAATCCTGATTTTACTATATCATCCCTAGTTAATTATTATGATCATCAAAACATTGTGCCACTTTAATTGGAATAGAAGGAAAATATCATAAATCATAATAATTAAAAAATTAAATTATTTAAGAAGTATAATTAACTATCAATGCCACAAAATTTTGGACAAAGAGGGCAACATATATTATTAAAGTATATAAAAAGTATTATAAATTACAATAGTTAACAACTTTAAAAAGTACGTAAGAAAATACTATAAATTACAATAATGAATAACTTACAAAATTTAAAGGTCAATCTATCTGCTTTGGCACAACTTGATTGGTTCTTTCCCTTGCCTTCATTTTTTCATCCATTATAGTTTGTTTCTTATTTTTTTTAATTTGTTATATATTTCAAAAAATATGAAAAAAGTTTTGTAAATCAAAGTAATTAATAAACTAAAAAATTAAAAGATATTAAAATATTTGATTGACTCTAGAAATTATATCAGTAGTACTTAAATTGAAATAAACAAAGTATTATAAATCACAGTAATTAAAAATTTAAATTATTTTTAAAATAAAATTGACTATCAATGCCACAAAAGTTTAGGTAAGGAGAGTAACATATATTATTTGAAAATTACATAAAAAATATTATAAATTATAATATTTAACAGTTTAAAATATCTTTAAAACATAATATGTTATATATTCCCAAAAAAAATACGTAAAAAATACTATAGATCATAATAATTAACAACTTAAAAAATTTAAAAGACATAAAATATATGATTGATTCTCTAAATTGTATCAGTGACACTTAAATTAGAATAGTTAAAAAATATAATTGACTATCAATGCCACAAAATTTGAACAAAGAGTGTGACATGTATTATTTGAAAATATATAAAAAGTATTATAAATTACAATAGTTATCAACTTAAAATATCTATAAAAAATAATTTGTTATTTATTACAAAAAAATACGTAAAAAATACCATAAATCACAATAATTAACAACTTAAAATTTTTTACAGATGTAAAATATTGGATTGAACTCTCGAAATTATATCAGTGACACTTAAATTGGAATAGAAAGAAAGTATTATAAATCTCAATAATTAAAAACTTAAATTAGTTTTAAAATATAATTGAATATCAATGCTACAAAAGTTTGAACAAGGAGAGTAACATTTGTTATTTAAAAATTACATAAAACATATTATAAATTACGACAGTTAATAACTTAAAATATCTAAAAACATATTAAAAATATGATTGATTATCAAACTTTTATTTGTGTCACATAAATTGAAACAAAAAAATAACATATATTGGGCTCATGCTGACACGAACACTTTTTTGGGGGTAGGGTGGGGTGGGGTAGAGGGTGAGTGGGTGGGTGGTGGTTCCATCCAGTGTGCAGTATGTGCATTGGAACCCGATTTATTTGAATTTTTTAAAAAGGTACTGGTTTCTTGTCGGTGCCTTCTAGGCAGACCACCACTTGTGAGTGGTCTAAAATTTCCGCCACATATTTTCACGTAGCGAAAGTTCCTCTCTTGGTTAAGCGTGAAATAAATGATCCCTAATATTTGTCCAAGTCATTACAAACTAGACAATATTGATGCCCCTCCATATGGATTTGAAATAGGACCATATTGAGTAAATCATTAACTTACTACCCCTTGCATGTTAGTAAAGATTCTTGCATTGAACTTTCAAATCAAGAAAATATTAACTTTCCTTTGGTCCTCAAAAAGAATCAATTTTTTTCAAAGAACTCTTTCAAACATGATAATTTTCTTTTAGCTACTTAAAAGCTTGAATTCCTAGAGATCTTTTCTTCCAATCTTGCTACAACCTCCCTTATTTATGAAATTGAGATTCTCATCAAAAGTTCTATATAAGATTTCCCCTTGTAGAGAAAATTCATCAAAGCACTAGGTAGCCACACAAAAAAAAAAGTTTTTGAATGTTCTTGATTGTTGGACTGTGAAGCTGTGACCTTTCTCAATATGATTGACTCCACAAATAGCTCCTCAGGTAACTGTAACTATCATAATAGCCTGTTGCCTCTCGCTCGCTCAAATTCGCATGATTGCAACATGAAATACGTGACTGCAATCGCAAGCTACTCTTTTTTTTTACACTCAACTTCAGGTTTTCTTGTTTCCTATTTTTTTCAACTTGTTTGTTCATAACGGTTAATCTCTATTATCTTATTAATCCTCAGGAATGGTGTAGGGTGCTTTTGGTCCCTAACAATGACTTGTTTCAACGATCGTGAAACCCTATATCCTAGCTTAGAGATTGTGGAAAGCAAATCAAGTTCGCATGCCAAAGCCCTCACTTTGAAAGTTCATCCTCCGGTGATTGGCGCCTTCTTGCTTAATAGAAAGCCTCTAGAAACTTCCCTCCATCTCACAGAATGGTCAATGACGAAAACTAAGGACGTCATGGATAACTTTTCAGGCAAAATTGTGACTAAAAAGGTTCTCCTTTTGAAGTCTTCTACACATCAAAATAGTGTTGTTACGAGCTCTCCTAGCCACAATGGGAGCCTTAGCAGTTGGCGTGTCCCTCCCTTCGGCTTTGGGGAGGTTGGATAAACATTCATCTACTGGAGTGGATAGAAGATGTCCTTGTCCATAATAAGGAGACCTTGGAGCGCAACAAAACTTAGTATGACGTCTTTGCTTTATTATTCACGTATGACCATAACGAGAATGTGCTCCAGGCCTTCTGTGTTGGTGTTCATCCACCAACATAGTTTTTACTTTTATTGGAGAGTTGTCCATATCTTTATGGGACTTGAGAAACATCGGAGGCCTTCATGTTCATGGGTTATTTAATGACGAAGTTATTCTCTTGGCTAAGGAGTTGACATATGAGGATGACAAAGGGAAGCATTTTCTCTCTAGAAGCTACTCACACTTATTTTTCGCATTCTACTGGCTTACAAAAGATGTCATTGATGATGTCTCTTTCTTTGATTGGACTAATTTCTGATTTCGAGGACCAATAAAACATGTTGAGCCTTCACAAAAGATGTCAAAAAATCGGACGAAGCCAAGGATGAATCATGACCCGTTGGGAAATATTGACATGCATTTTTTACCACGAACCGAAGAAGAAAATACCCCTTTTGTTGAGTTAGGCGTGGAAGAATCACTCAGAGATGAAACTTATTTGGCGGCTTTCCTTGAATGTTGGCTCTGTAAATTTTTACTCCCCAACAAGAAGTTTGGTTGTATTCGTGCTAGCGTCTTCAAAGTCGCAAGCTTGATGGCTCATAGAGAAAAATTTTCTCTAGCGGTCCCAGTTCTTCCAAGTATCTATCGCGGCCTCCGAGAGATCTCTACTTCCTCAAACTTGGGGTCCTGCCATGCACTCTTCCCCATACATTATGTTTATGGATGTATAGGCGAGTATTTTGAAACTTATTACCATGTAAACCATCCGCAGCAAGGGGTGCGAATGTGGCTAATTTCAGGAGAAAAGATGGCAAAACAATTTGACCTTGTTGATGCTTGCAAGTTATTTCAACAAGTTAATGTAAAAAAAAACTTCCTCATTTTGCCTTGCTACAAGGAAAAAAAGTACAAATTGATGATAGTGGCAAATTGTTCAATACTTGGAGTGACTTCTTCATAGGCCTTCATTCAATTTTTTTCACTTTATGGCATGATGATGATTTGATCGTGGAGCCTTATAACCCTCATCGATTTAGTCGCCAATTTGGATTTTGTCAAGACGTTCCTGGCATTCTTACAAAGCATTATTTTGACGGTTCGCTACTAGCTTTGGTTCAACTTTGGGATTCTTGTGTTCATCTTGGAAGTTTGTCAAAGCTTAACATACCAATGCATCCGTTGGACAATGGACCTTTTAGGACTTGAGAATATTTGGATTGGTGGCCAACCCATCGGGAGACTATGTTAAGACAAAAAACCCACATTGTTTTAAGAGGTTCAAAGAAAAATGATATCCCTTCATCAACCAAAGGATACCAACTTTAGCTAGGTGGTCAAGGCAAGCTTTCCCTCTCTTCAAAGTTTAAGGTGGTAATGGATAATCCTACTCAATCTATCCAAGTTTCTTCTAAATTTAAAAATTCAAAGGGCAAGGATACACATGTGGATAAAAGAGTAAAAACACCCTCATCAGCTCCCAAGACAGTAGCCATCTCCACTTTTGAAGTGATAAACGTTATCCACAAAAGAAAGAAATCTTCCAGCACGTTGGGTAAAGGCGTTGAAAAGTCGCTAGACATTGTGCCATTTTGCAGTGATACATCCAAACCACCTGTTCCACTAAATGAAGTTGTTATAGATAGTGTTGCCTCTAGTTCGAATGAAAGCAATGCTATCCAGGAACCACACTGGAAGCATTTGAAGAAAAAGCATAAGGACTTAAGCGATCAACATCGTAAGTTTGCTGATTTGGATTTCATAAGTATTGACACTGCTATCTTTGAAGATGGTGCCATAGGTTCAACAATGTCCTTGACTGATTTGGCACATCAGGTAATGATTACTTCTTTAATATCAGAACTTGCCACTTTACTTAATATTAACTTCTTCTTTTTTTTAGTTGGGTCTTGTGGACGTTTCCAGCAACATATTTGGTGATGATGTATTTGGTGAGGATTATGTCACAAGCCCTAATCCTCCAAGTGTGTTGAAGAGTCCCAACCTTTCTCTTGACAATGTCATGACTCAAGCTTCAAATAAGGATCCATCGGCAAAGTTGCCCAAAAATATTGAATCTTTTCAAAATGTCCCAACTACTGATATGGTGGCTGAAGCAAATGATAATAGACCTTCAAATGTCCCTAAGGATTTAATTCAGCTACTACAGCAAATTGCCCCACATTTTGAACCACAAAATTCTATTTCGACTTTCAAGTTGTCCTATATTTTCGGATTGTGGCATACCTTGTGTGAATGTATTACACAATTCTCGGTCGAATCCTTTGAAAACCTCAAAGAGTTAGAGAAAGGTGTTTCTCTAATTCTTAAAGGTCTCCGGGAGGTAAACGTCGACAACCTCTCTCATTTGGAGTTCTACTTGCAGACTTTTTTAAGAAGTATGGAGATTATGATGTTGTAAAATTTTCTAGTTCCCAAAAGATAACTAGAAATGCTCATCAGGAGTTTCTTTCCGTTGCCCAACATCGTCTTCATGCTGCAAATAAAGACAAAGTCAAGATGGACAATCATTTGGCAGAGCTTCAAAAAGTCCTAGAGAGAGCCAAAAAAGAGTTAGTAGCCGGGACGTCAAAGAATAAGAAGACCATTTTTCTTATTGAAGAACATCAAAAGAAATTATCCAAAAATCAAAAGAGTGTCACCAACATTGAAGGAGAGATTCATGCCCTTGAGAAAATTAGCCCACTGTCGAAAACAGAAACCAAAGAGCTTACTAAGCTAAAGGAAATCGCTGAGATAAGTCGCCTTTAGATTCTTGGCCATAAGTTTTTCCCTTAACAAATTTTTTTTTTCTTCAGAATGCTCTCTTTTTCCTTTTTAGTTTTACTTTGGATCTTATCATGATGTAATGAAAGTCTTTCTTGGAGCAATAAAAATGACATTTTTTTAATGTCTTTTGTGCTATCTAGTTTTTAAAAAAAAAAAAACTTGACTCGCTAACATGTTCTTTTACTTACCTTCCCGACTCATATGCCTTGACATTTGTGACATGAGATAGACAAATCAAAATTATGAGTCACTTGTATTGTTGGAATGAAAATTCTCAGAACTACAATGCACACGAAAGTCATGACCAAAAGATTTTTTTTTACACTTGTGCAAATCTTTTGAACTTCGTGACAACCAATTTTTTTTGTCAGCTTTGAATGGCTATAGTAAAAAAAATTCATGACTCGAACTAAGAGGGTTGAAATCACGAAACTCTTATTCAGATGGCAGGCTAACTCATGTAAATATAATGAATGTAAAAATCATGGCTAAAGGTACTCCGGATTATACCAGGTACACTTTCGGAATCAGCCTTTCAGTTCTTTTCGTCACTTTTTATTTGTTTTGTCTAGCCTCACGAAAATCCTCATATCTTGACATAGGAACATCAGAATCAAGATTCTTTTTTTGCATTGGAAACTAGACTCGTAGAGCTACATGTATCATGGGAATAACAATCAGATTGCACCCAAATCATCCCAGATATTGCTCCAAAACCGTTCTTCTTATCTTGGTTCGGTAGTCTTATCAGCTTTGCGCAGCGTTATGTTAAACTTCATATCTTGACGTAGGAGTATCAAAATCAGGTGCCATTTTTTGCGTTGAAAACTAGACTCGTAGAGATACGTCTTACATAGGAATCATAATCAGATTACACCTGAATTGTCCCAGATATTGTCTCAAAACCGATCTTCTAATCCTGGTTTGATAGTTTTATCAGCTTTGCGCAGCGTCATGATAAATTAAGTTTCTCAATGTAGACGTATCGGAATTAGGTGTCGTTTTTTTGGTTGGAAATTAGATTTGAAGATATATAACATACTTAAAAATCACACTCAATGCTTTTACGTATTTACACAGATATGTTATCAAAGTCAGCTTAGTTAGGAATTTGATAGCTTATTTTGCAACTTAGAGCGGCTATGATAGAAAATTCTTGACTTGATGTAGGAGCTTTCGAATCATGAGCCACTTTTTTTTATTGTGAGGAAGACTTTAAGATCTACCACATATGTAAAAATGATGATGAACACCTTTACAAATTTATACAAATGCATTGTCGAAATCCGTTTTACCTTGCTTGTCTCTTCACCTTTGCACGTCCGCAGTAAGCTTAGCGAAGGAACGTCTATTCTCATGTGGTACCTATGTCAATTCAAAGTATTATTGTCATACTCAAACAATGACATGCATTTTCCCCTTTTTTTTATTTGTTTAACTCATATGACTGAACTTAGAGTAAAAGCATACTCTAAGTTGCCTAAGTACCTCGAGAGGATCAAGTCATAATGTAGTTCAGGATGATGGGCTAATTTTTTTTTCTTTTTTTTTTCTTTTTCTTTATTTTCTTTAGATCCGTTCACAGTTTAGACTCATGTGGGCCAGGAGTGGATATGTAGTTTATACTCGTGCCTTAAGGAGTGTAGCCAACCTTCAAGGAAAGTACTGCTTCAGGAACTTGCCTTTGATGGGGCTAACTCTTACACCATCTTGATCGAAAATCTTATACGTGCCACTTGAATACGCTTCTTTCACTACATATGGTCCATCCCATTTTGATGTAAACTTGTCACCAATGCATTTTTTGAGGATTATGGGTCTTCAAACTACTAAAACCAAGTCACCTACTTGAAATGATCGTGGTCGCACCCACTTGTTGAAAACTCCAGCAAGTCGATCTTGATAACACTCCAACCTTTGTTGTGCTTTTAATCTCTTCTCATCCAATGCCTCCAAATCTGCTAGACAAAGTTGAGTGTTATGTTCAGTTGTAAGCCCTTCTTGAATTGTAATTCGCAATGATGGAATTTGTTATTCTAATGGAAGGACCGCCTCTACACCATACACCAATTAATATGGAGTTTCTTGCGTTGTAGTTCTGAAGGTTGTACGATACGCCTACAAAACTTCACCGATCTTTTTATGCCAATCTCTTTTATTTTTTGCAACAACTTTCTTCAATAGGTTACCAAGCGTCTTGTTAAAAGATTCGGCAAGACCATTGGCAGGTGCATTGTACATTGAAGACTTTTACTACTTAAAATTGAACTTCTCACACAAAGTCTTCATGAGTTTATTGTTGAAGAGCGTGCCATTATCCGTAACTATGCATCTTGGTATGACATACCTAAAAATTATGTTTGACTTGATAAAATCAACAACATTTTCTTTTTTCACTTCTTTTAATGGAATAACTTCAGTCCACTTTGAGAAATAGTCAGTAGCAGCTAAGATGTACATTTTCCCTTTTGACGACTTTGGAAGAGGTCCAACCACATCTAGTCCCAAGGAATCAAAAAGCCATGAGGTAATAATTGGATGAAGAGGCTCTGGAGACTGATGGATATAATTAGCATGGAATTGACACGCTTGACACCTTTTGGCATACTCTAGACAATCCGCTACCATTGTCGGCCAATAGTAACCTATTTTTTTAATGTGGCAATAAAGCTTAGGCCCTGATTGGTGTGCCTCACACATGCCGGAGTGTGCTTCTTTGCCTGTTGAGATTCTTCTTTGTTAAGACACCTCAGGAATAATCCCTCGTAAGAACAACAAAATAATATTCCCTCATGAAAGATGAATCATGGCGCCCTTCTCTTAATGTCTACTCTTTTTCGTCGATCCTCAGGTAGCCTTGCATGATCGAGATACTCAATTATTGGTTTTTTCCAATCTTCTTCTTCTATCGCTTGGACAGATGTATGATGGCTCTCATTTATTTAAAGATCGAGACAACCAGGAATAACCCATCAATGACATACTTGCACCTTTGTTGACTTATTCTCTCCGAGTGCCAATGTGGTGGCTAAGTTAGCTAGAGCATCCACCATGCAATTTTCTTCTCTTGGGATATGATTTAGGAATACCTGATCAAACTTTTCAAGTAAAATAATGGTATACTGGTGATATGGCAAAATATCTTCCTTCTTCACCTCATAACTCCCCAAAAGTTGGTTTATGATCAACTTAGAATCACCATAGATATCCAATTATGGAATCTTCATGTCTAATGCCATTCCAAGGCCAACGATTAAATCTTGGTACTCTACAGCATTATTGGAAAATGTTTCACCCAAAACAAACGAGAATGGCAAGATTAATTTTTCTGGTGATATCAGCACAACGCCTGCTCCTGCACCATCTCGACGTGCCGATCTATCAAAGAGCATTGTCCAAGGTAGAAGTTCTTCAGTAAATATTGCATCTTTATCAGAAAAATCATCTGAAACCTCCCATTCTGCTGGCAAAGGGTTATCGATGAGGAAATTGGCAAGTGTTTGCCCCTTCACGACCTTTTGAGGTGTGTATATGATCTCATATTGATTAAACAATAAAAAACCATCTTGCTAGACTCCGTAAAAGAACTGTACATGTCATTACAAACTTCACGGGATCGGCCTGAGAAATTATCTTGATGGTGTATGCCTCAAAATAATGCCTTAACTTCTTTATCGCATAAAGCAAAGCTAAGAACATTTTCTCAATGGGCGTATAATTTATCTCAGCTCCTATCAGGGTTCGACTTATATAGTATAATGCTTGTTCCTTCTTATCTTCATTCTCCTGAGTAAGAAGCACTCCAAGTGATCGCTCTTGTGATGCAATGTAGAGTATCAACAGCCTTTCAAGAGTTGGTGCCCCTAATACGAGTGGATTCAACAAGTATCTTTTAATGCTTTCAAAAGTATTTTGACATGATTGATCCCAGTGGAAAGGTGAATCTTTTTTCATTAGATGGTTGAAGGTTTGACACCTTTCAGCTAAGTTAGAGCTGAACCTTCGAATGAATGCCAAATTTCCTTGTAGACTACGGAGGTCTCTCAAGTTTTTTGGCTAAGGCATTTTTTGAATAGCATCAATCTTTGTGGGATCAACTTCAATTCCTTGATGACGCACGATAAATCCAAGAAACTTTCCTAAAGTAACCTTAAAGTCACATTTGGGTGGGTTCATTTCCAAGTCGAATTTTATAAACCTCTCAAAAACAATGCGAAGGTCTTCAAGATGGTCATCCCTGCACTTTGTCTTTACCACCAAGTCATCGATGTAATATTCCACCCTCTTATGTAATATGTCATCAAAAATATTTTGCATTGCACGTTGGTAGGTTGCACCCGCATTTTTTAGACCAAAAGGCATAACTTTGTAACAATATATCCCTTTTGGAGTTTAAAATGCAGTGCATTCTTCGTCCTTTGGAGACATTCTGATTTGATTATATCCAGAAGACCCATCCATAAATGTCATAGCTTCACGTCCAGTTATCGTATCAACCATGAGCTCTATGATCGGTATTGGGAAATCATCTTTTGGACATGCCTTATTCAAGTCTTAAAAATCAATACAGACACGTACCTGACCACTCTTCTTCTTGACAGGCACAATATTTGAGATCCATGATGGGTACTTAAATTCTAGGATAAATCCGGCTTAGATAAGCTTATTGACCTCTGCTCTAATTTGTGTTACCAACTCGGGATGAAACACTCATCGTGACTGCTTTATAGGATGTGCCCCCTTTTTGATCCCCAAATAATTAATAGCTACCCTTGGACTAAGGCCTGGAATTTTTTGGTACAACCAGGCAAAGACATCTTTGTACTCAACTAATAACTTAAAGTAGTCCCTTTCTTCTTGCGGTGTAAAAAGCGCACTAATGAACGTTGGATGCGGTTCCTCCAAAGTGTTGAGATTAAGTTCTTTGAGTTCATCTACGGTTGATTGTACGCCATCCTCCAGTTGGGGTGGAGCCTCTTGAACATCATCATCCACACTATCCGAGTACAGACCTTCTTTCACTATTATGTGGTAGGATGCTTGTACAAGGTTGGAATCTTCCAATTGACTTCCTTCGAATGTCGTGATGTCTTCTTCTTGCTCCATCTTTATCTCTCCACAAAATAGGTTAGTGAACACAATGGTGCTTCTTTTCACTTTTAGCGAACCATCTGTGGTGATTGACAACACAGCCTTTCTCATCATATGTAATGGGAAGATACTATGAATGTCTTTGTCATCGATTCCTTCAAGAAAACCTTGCTTTTCATTCTTAAGCAACCCTTTTTGCGCTAATGACTTTCCTGTGGTTGCCAAACACCGAAAGAAAGAACCCCTTAAGGTGTCGGCCTCTTCTTTCATTTTTTTAAAGGCTCTACTTTTGTCCTTACAACTCAATCTTTCAAATACAGAAACACGAGGTGTCAATCTTTCTATGCGTTCAAACACAGAAGTTTGTTGTGGAATTTTCTCATCCTCGGATTCCTTGTCTTTTTCTACTGAGGTATAGAGTGATGAAGTTATTTCCTTGCCCTTCTTAGTAGAAATTTGAAGAGGTTCCGGCAACTTGAATCCCAGGCCAAACTTAGGAGTGGCAACATAATGACTTTGCTTTCTCAACTTCATTTGTGCCTCTGTAAGACCATATATCTTCTCAACAGTAACCTCATCTTTGAGCTCACCTAGTCTTGTCGGCTTGGAAAAATTGTATCTCAATTTTCAAGCAGCGTAAAGACTTTCTCACCAAACTAACCTTTTATTTTATGAACCAAAGTATTGCTTCCTGGAAGCTCAGGCGTGATAGATGGGACCTGTATAACAGGGACAGTTATAATCTCCTTCAAATCTTGGAATGCCTTATGGATCATCTCTCTCCTTAGAGGGTGGCTTTGTTGAGTACATACTTCCAGTAAGGGTTGTCCCTTCTTTTAACGATCACAAGGATGTAGGAAAAAACAAAATATTCTTCATCCACCTTCGTATGCGTGCCTCCTTCAGATGATGAAATCTTAGTGGAAAATTTTTCAATTCTCTCCTTAGGCATCTTGACAGCAGCCCACTGAATCTCTACTTCTTTTGGAACAACATAATTTGTGTTGGATAGTATTGGTTTCTCCATACCCAATTCACAAGAATCTAAGTAGAATTTTGCATCTGCAAAATACGACTCTGTCTCAGTGAAAGGATTGACATCCGCATTAATTTTGACTACTTCACCATCCTTTACATACTTTAAGCATTGATGCAAAGTAGACGACACCACTCTATTTCCATGCATCCAGGGGCGTCCGAGAAGTAAGTTGTATGATGTTTTGGCATCAATAACATGAATCAAAATGTTTGATTTCATGTCGCCAATGAATAATCCTACACAAATCTTTCCTAAGGCTCGTTGTCCTCCTTGATTGAAGCCTTGAATCGTTATGTTGCTTTTGGATAATTCATCAATGGAGATTCTAAGAATTTTGAGCACTGTCTTTGGCATGATGTTGACTACCAAACCATCATCAATCAATATGTGATTGAGATATTGTTCTCAAATAGCCCGTACCACAAACAAAGGTCTGTTATATAGTTTAGACCCTAACAATAAATCATTATCCGTGAAGGAAATTACAGCACAACATGATGCGACTTCTCTATTAGCATGAATTTCTTGTGCTATCGTTGGACAATCCCCTCCTTTGCTTTCATTTACTTTCTCTGTGCTGGAAATTACATGTGTGGCACCAATTTGACTATCTTCAGAGAATTTTTCCAGAAAGAAATCGTACAATGTAACAGGCCTTCGATCCTTCCGTGATAATGCACCATCAATCATCTTGCTAGTATCAAACTTCACACTTCTTGGTGCTCGTAGATGCTCCGCATTATACTTTATCACTCTTGGCTTAAGAAGTCATATTCTTAGAACCGCCCGATGCCTTCTTTTTTTATGAGAAACCAAGGTCCAATCATCATCATCATTGCCTTTAACTTTGTTGTCTGTTCCCAATGATCCTTTAAGAGTCTTCCTTGGAAAGTCTACTTCAACTGGATCGAATCTCCCAAACTGAAAGAAGATTGAGCTCAGCATGGTTTGCAACATTGAATACCCCTTCTTCTCGGGAATGATACTAGTGTGATTTCTCTCTACTATTTCATCCACATCGATGATGATTTTTCCTTCACTTACTAGCGTCATGATTTTCTCCTTCAAGATAAAGCACTTTTTCATTTGATGGCCAACGATGCGATGATACTTGCAGTACTTGGGATCATTGATCTTATTGATTTTCTCCGTCCTTTTCTATTCAGGAAGATCAATTATTTTCTTAACTAGCAATTCATCCAGTATCATAGGTACATCTGAATCTGGGAACGGATAAACCTTAGCTTCTAATTCTTTCAAGGTTGTACGATGTTTATCCTCTCTTGGATATTGCCTCGAGCCATCATCTTTATTTAACTTTTTCTTGGTTGTGACTTTCACAGAAGTTGCTTTCACTGCCATAGACTCTTTAGCCTTTGAGGTCATACCTTTCTTGAACTCTCTTTTCTCTTTCATCGAGTAAATAAAAGGGGATTCCTTCCCATGACTTGCGATGCTTAACTCCATGTCGTGTGCCCAAGTAGCCATCTCTTCAAATGTTCACGGTTTGATTCCTTTCAGTATGTATAGGAGGCTCCAATGCATTCCTTGAAAGCACATTTCTACCGCAGATATTTCAGAAAGGCGGTCTTTGTAGTCCAAACTCAATGACCTTCATCGATTGATGTAATCCATTATAGGTTGATCCTTTCTTTGCTTAGTGCTCGTTAACTCTATCATGCTCAAAGTTCGTCGGGTGCTATAAAATTGATTGAGAAATTCCTTCTCAAACTGCTCTCAACTATCAATTGACTCATGCTCCAAGTCAATATACCAGTCAAATTCATTCCCCTTCAATGAACGAACAAACTGTTTTACCAAGAGATCTCCATGTGTTCCAGCATTGCGACATATTTCTACAAAGTGAGCAATGTGTTGCCTCGGGTTTCCCTTTCCATCAAATTATTGTAACTTTGGTGGTTGATAGCCCGTTGGCATAGGTAGACAATCAATTCGTCTTATGTAAGGCTTAGAGTAATACAACGAACTCTGTTGTGCTCCACTATATTGAGCCCTGATGGTGTTTGTTATCATGTCCTGTAATTTTTGGACAAATAAAGACTCAATCGAAACAGATTATTTCTCCTTCTGAAATTTAGACTTAGCAGGTAATTCCTCAACATCTTTTTCCTATAGAGTGAAACCTGGTGGATAGGTAGGGACGTGACTCAACTCTCCTGGTTCATAGGCCTCCAGTTTGTTCATGAGTTGAGCGATATAAAGATTCTTATCGTCAACCGACTTCTTTAGGGCTTCAATGGTTTGCTCCATCATTGCGAATTTCTCGTCCATGCAAGTTAAGTCATCCATTAAGGTATTGACCTTCATTGAAACTAGCGAATCCATTGAATCTTCAGGTTCACCAAAGTTGGATCCGGTTAGAGAAAGTTCGCCAAAGAACATAGGTGCAAGATTACCCCTATCGCCGTCACATGAGAGTTGTTGTTTTTCGCCATCTCCAAAGAGGTGAAGTATTCAGATTCATCCAAGCCACTAGCCTTGAACTTTCGACGAGTAATTGGTCTAACATGACTGAGGTCAGCAGATGCAACAGTATAACCCTTGGATGTAACATCGTTTTTTTTATTGAAGTCCATCACAATAGTTGAATTTGTAGCTTCTGATTTGCAGGAGGAAGAAATGAAGAGCAAAACCGGTCCCACTGGGTGTGCCAAAATTTGTTCGCAACAAATTTTTGTTATGTACGGAAAATCAACTGCAAGTAAAAATATATAAAAGAAAATAATAATTTTATTAATATGAATCTTACGAGTACAATTTCATTATTCTCTTGATTCTTCTCTCCTAAATTTAGTAATGATTCGAGGACCTTCAATAGCGTGTTTTCCAAATCGTTGGATGATGTGGACTCCTAGAGACGTATTTCAATCGTCTACGACGTCGGAAAGTATTTTGTCGTTTTGGAATAATCTCCGGGAAGAACTCTGTTGATTGCTCCTTGCAAGAACTTGCTAGTCAATGCTGACGTTGTCAATGCTTGTCAAAGTGTTCCTTTTTTCCAGACCCTTAGCATGTCATATTACCCCTATTTATAGTTGTAGGGGGTAGGCCTGGTTGCTTGTGATTGGCCGAAACATGTCACCTTGACACTTGGCGACTTTTGACTGGTTCTTGAATTTGGATGAGATTTCCACATCATTTGTACATGTGGCGGCGTCTCATTGGTCTTGGATTTGACTGGGATGCCACGTCACTTGATGAGTTTGGGCTTCCAAGTGTAATGGAGCTTGGGCTTGAATTTAACAAAATGGACTAATTAATTTATAGGGCCCAAAATAGTTAATAAACCCAAATGATCATAAATTAAATTCAACTTTTGTATGAATTTGACCCGTTGAATTTTGTATGTCTACAACACCAATATTAGTTCTCCTTTCTATATATTTTAGGAGTATTTTTCTTATTCTCTTTTTCATATATTTTAGGAGTCGCTTTAATAGTATTACTCTTTCTAATATTTTCTTATTTATTTATCCTTAAATTCAAGAAATCGTGGTTTTATTATTTTATATTGAAAATTAAATTCAACCTCAACATACAAAAGAAAACGTGATTAAGGACGTGAACTCATAAAAATTCTACTGAACTTGAAATTGGATTTCTTAAAACCTTCCAAAGAAACATCGATTTTCTAACTATACTAGAAGCAAGAGCTGTAATTTGTTTTGTCCTAATTTATGTGATTTCGATAAATTTTTAAGAGTCAATTAAATTTTTTGGAATGACTTTTAAATATTTTAAACTGTTAATTATTTTGATTTATAATATTTTATAATTCTTTTTAGATAATACATGTTATTTTTGTTGTTTCAATTTATGTGTAAAATTTTGAGAGTCAATCAAAATTTTTAATATAATTTTCAGATTGTTGTATTATTTATAAATATTTTAAGTTGTTAACTATTGTAATTTATAATTTTTTTACATAAGTTTTAAATAATACATGTTACTCTTTCTATTTCAATTTATGTGACATTGATAAAATTTAGAAAGCCCATAGAATTTTTTATATATAGTTTCTACATATTATCTTGCAATTTACATGACATAGTTTAGGTTTAAATTTAATATATTCTAATACTTTATATTAATTAACCATAACTACGTATTTAAAGTAAATAAATTTTATTAATTTAATGAGCTATCATATTCAAAAATAATTTGATTAATTTTTTATTTTAATAAATTAAACAAGATTTATTATTTTTGTTTTATACAAAAATATAATATTTAAATTTTAAATTTTAAAATGTAACTAATAAAATAATAAACTAAATTTCTAATGAATATTTTCTTAACATTTGTGTCAAGTCAACATGTATCAAGTTAAAAGGAACTAATAAAAAATTTTAAATTATAAAATTTTACTTTTGGGAGAGGTAAACATAACTTACTATCAAACAATAATGTTGTATTTTATATAAGAAATGCAAAATTGTTTGCTTCAATATTTTCTTTGTTTTAATTTGTTTATCTTATTTTTAAAATTTATTATATATAAAAAATTTTACGTAAAACGTACTACAAATCACATAACTTAAAATATTTAAAAGACATACTCCCTCCGTTTAAAAAAGAATTACCGATTTTTCTTTTAGCCTGTTTCAAAAAGAACGACCCTTTATTTCTACAACACTTTAATTTCAACATTCCACGTGATATACTTAAAATCATAAGATTAAATGGCATTTTAATACACTTGAGATAACTATAATTTAAGGCTACAAGATTCAAGAATTTTCTTCATTTTCCTAAACTCTTTGTCTTTACTACTAATTTTCAAATAATATATGTTATTATCTCTGTCCCAATTTATGTGAGCGGAATAATATTTGGAAAATAAATTAAAAAATTATATGTCGTTAAATATTTTAAGTTGTTAATTACTGTAATTTATAATACTTTTTATGTCATTTTCAAATAATATATATTACTTCTTGGGTTTCAATTTATGCGCCACTAATAGAATTTTGAAAGTCTACCTAATATTTTATATATTTTTAAAATATTTTAAGCGGTTAATTATTGTAATTTATAATATTTTTATGCAATTATTAAAATGTAGTACATTTAAAAAAGTAAAATAAATAAATTAAAATGAAAGCAATAAAAAATTATAATACTTTCTATGTTATTTCTAGATAATCTATGTTACTAAAATAACTTTTATAATTGTTATTATTAAATAGCAAGTGAAGACTCAATTATATTTTCAATTTGTTTTAATCTCTAATATTTTTGCTCGTATACTATCAATTTTTTTGTATCGAAAATAGGGTCAGATTTGGCCCAATTTAAAATCTTGAACTAACCCAATCCAGTAATCCTCAACCTGGCCCAATTCTTGACTTTAATCTCATCCATCCACGGCTTTTGATCGGACAGTCCCTACCATTCCCTACTATTTTCTTTTTATTTACCCGACAACCCTAAATTTAGTCTATTTCCCCAATTTAGCAGCCACTCTCATCTACCTCCTCCCACCGCCTCTATTATACTTGTTATCATCGGCCATCATTGGCCGAAAACAGATTCTGTTTTTTCTAATCTGAGGTTTTCTTCAAATTGAAACTTGTGAGCATTTCCAAAAATAAAAAATGAACCAACAGCAGCATAAAAATATGATAAAGGATTCGTGTCAAGTTTACTGATTTTCAAGTCATCACTTGTATCTTTCAATTTTAGATCCTTAAGACTGAAAGGTTTTGCGGGAAGAAAAGTATACGGCTTA
Source organism: Capsicum annuum (assembly GCF_002878395.1). Lineage (NCBI taxonomy): Eukaryota > Viridiplantae > Streptophyta > Magnoliopsida > Solanales > Solanaceae > Capsicum > Capsicum annuum. The sequence continues at coordinate 32,714,118 of NC_061111.1, read as the reverse complement.
GCATCTACACTTTTGCTTGTTCTTTGTTGTTATCATAGTCAATTTTGTGGTGAATTTTCTATCGGTATTGGCGTTGTGATGGTTGGATCCTGTAAATGGAGTTTAAGACAGGTTGAAATTCCTATGAAATGACAAAATTACCTTTCAGAATGAAGTTTTGTGGATGATGGAAATTGGTGAAATGACAAAATTCCTTTTTTTTAAGCTGGCAGAACAATCGAGAGGTGTCTACTTTAAGCCACTTGTATAATATAGTAAAAAGATTAATTTGATATAATGTTTTAATTTTAGGTATAGTTTATTCAAACAAGGAAAGACTTTAATAAAGTTAAAAATTTTGGGACATTCTGCCTAGTTTATTCATATAAGGAAAGACTTTCTTAATAAATTTTTAATTAATTTTGAAATTTTAAATATCAGAAAAATATTGAAAAGACGATTTTATCTAAAACGAAGTCTTTTAATGAAGAGTAAAAAGTTCAAACAATATTGTTTAGCCCCTTCACACTTTTTATATAGTATTGATATTGATATTCATTTTGGTTATTTCTATTATTCGATTATATAGAAGAGAAGGTTTCGACATATTTGTTTGTGCTGCCTGCTTCAGTTGCTTCAAACGTAATTTTATTATATCACCCCTAATTAATTATTATAAGTCATTTATATAGTAGAAGAGAAGGTTTCGACATGACTGCTTGTGTTGTCTGCTTCAACTGCTTTAATCGTAATTTTATTATATCACGCCTAATAATTATTATAAGTCATTTATTTATTAAAAAGTTAATAATATTTAATTTTTAAAAAAAAAAAGTAAATAGGTATTTATGACATGTCTGCTTCAACTGCTTTAATCGTAATTTTATTATATCACGCCTAATAATTATTATATGTCATTTATGTATTAAAAAGTTAATAATATTTAATTTTTAAAAAAGTAAATAGGCATTTATGACATGTTTGTTTTAGCTGCTTCAATCGTGATTTTACTATATCACCTCTAATTAATTATTATAAGTCATTTATTTATATATTAAAAAATTAATAATATTGAATTCATGATTTTACTATTCACCCCTAATTAATTACTATAAGTCAGTTATGTATTAAAAAAATTAATAATATTGAATTCATGATTTTACTATTCACCCCTAATTAATTATTATAAGTCAGTTATGTATTAAAAAAATTAATAATATTTGATTTTAAAAAGTAAAATAGACATTTATGACATGTCTGCTTCAGTTGCTTCAACTGTGATTTTATGCTTCAGTTGCTTCAACTGTGATTTTACTATATCACCCCTAATTAGTTATTATAAGTCATTTATGTATTAAAAATGATAATATTTAATAAAAAAAATAAAATAGACATTTATGACATGTCTGCTTCAGTTGTTTCAACCATAATTTTACTAAATATCACCTCCTAGTTAATTACTATAAGTCATCTAAGTATTACAAAATTAATAATATTTAATAGAAAAGGTAAAATAGATATAAAATGATAAATTAACTCTTGATGTTTAAAATTAACTTGACGGATTATATAAGGTCCACTTAAATTATTTTCACAAGTAACTTTTATAGTAATTTTTTTATAGCACTTCTAATTAGTTGTTGTAAGTCGTTTAAGACATATCTGTTTCGCTGCTTCAATGGCGATTTTACTAAATCACCCCTAATTAATTATTATGGTCATCTAAGCATTGTGTCACTTAAATTGAAATAGAAAAAGTATTATAAATCACAATAATTAAAAATTTAAATTATTTTTAAAATATAATTGACTATCATTGACACAAAAGTCTGGACAAGAAGAGTAACATATATTATTTGAAAATTACATAAAAATTATTATAAATTACAATAGTTAACAACTTAAAATATCTAAAAAAATAAAATAATTTGTTATATATTTTTAAAAAAAATACGTAAAAAAATACTATAAATCACAATAATTAACAACATAAAAAATTTAAAAGATATAAAATATTTGGTTGACTCTCGAAATTATATTAGTGTCACTTAAATTAGAATAGAAGAAAAATATTATAAATCACAATAATTAAAAACTTTAATTATTTTTAAAATATAATTGACTATCAATGCCACAAAAGTTTAGACAAGAAGAGTATTATTTGAAAATTACATTAAAAAAATTATAAATTACAATAGTTAACAGCTTAAAATATCTAAAATCATATTAAAAGTATGATTAATTATCTAAATTCTATTTGTGTCACATATATTGAGACAAAAAAAAAACATATATTGAGCATGTGCTAAATCTCGAGTGAATCTTAGAATGTATATGCAACCCATTTTTGTAAAAAACTTTTGTTTAAATATATCAAGATTGAAAAAACAAGTTTCAATACATCACACCAAAACAGTGTATAAGAATTAATGTTAGCATAAATAATATCAGTATTACTAATACAAACATTATTAATGCAAGCATTATATACATTCTATTCAACATTAGTTTTATACACTCTAACAAACGACTCTTACGTTCCAATGAAGGGAACATATACAAAAGAAAAGTTCAATAGAATATTTACATAAGTATGTTTTATCATGTTCTCAAAGTCAAATAACTTAAATTATTATGAAAGATGGTAACTTATAGTTTTCTTTTTTATATAATTTTTAAAACACTTAAAATTTAAATTTAAAATATTAATTTAATGTAACTTCAAAGAACAAGTTGACAAATAAAAGAGAAGGAGAAAATGAAAACAAAGGATGTTTATGTCAGCTTAGTAGGGGAATACAATGCAATTTTGGATTATTATTGTAATCCATATGTGATGTAATATGCAATGACTAGATAAACTTTTATCTTTTTAAACAACTATTCTCTATTTTATACAACAGGTATCAAGTCTTATGTATCAATTTTAATCTCATATTTTCTACTTAATGGAGCAAATCCCAATCATATGATTAAAGTGTTGGGTTCGAAATCGAGAGGACGTCATGCGAAAGCTTATAATTTGCAAACCAATACAGTGATAATTCAGATGACAATAAAAAATAAATACCAAAAACATATTATTAATATGGTTTGGTCAAACGGCCTACATATTAAAAATAATATTGAAAAACTTAAAAACCTATTAGGAGAAATCTCTCCCTAAACAACGAAACTTTAAAGACTAATGGTGGATGCTATTGTGTTATGATATGAGAGGGGGGTCTTCTATTTATAGAGGTCCAAAACCTTTCCTCTAAGAAAGAAGTTAGCCAAATATAGAAAAGAATTATATTTTTCTTTCAGGAAAAGTAAAATTAATTATAGTAACTTTTATTTTCCTTCCAAGGAAAAGTAAAACATAATTTTGGTAAGAAAATCAGGATAAAACCCCTAACAAATTTTTCCTTTTTGGCTTGATTTTCTGCAAAATATTCTTGATCCTCCTTCTTCTTATGCATAATCTTCGTTCTTCATATGTCACTGTTGTTTGACATGCTTTAAAAATTGAGCTTTTGCGTTAAAAATATATGAGCCCTTTCGGGTAAAAAAATATTATATGAGCCCTTTCGGGTAAAAAAATATTAGAGCCCTTTTGCAGGGCAAAAAGTGAGCTGTATTTTCAAATATGTGACAACAAGATTGTTGAAAATATGATTGACAATTATCTTCACATGTAACTTTTGAACATATATCGTCATTATCATCAAATTAATTGCAACTTTGTTCAACAATTGGACCATCGAATCATTGAACTATGGGCTCTGATACCACTTGTTGGGTTCGAAATTGAGTGGGTGTCATGAGCTTATAATTTGCAAATCAAGATAATGATAATTCAGATGACAATAAAAAATAAATACGAAAAATATATTATTAATATGGTTTGGTTAAACGACCTACATATTAAAAATAATATTGAAAAACTTAAAAAACCTATTGGGAGAAATCTCCCCCTAAACAAAGACACTTTAAGGACTACGTTGTAGATGTTATTGTGTTATGATATGAGAAGGGAGGTCTTCTATTTATAGATGTCCAAAACTTTTCCTCTAAGAAAAAGTTAGCCAAATATGCAAAAGAATTATATTTTTCTTTCAGAAAAAGTAAAAGTAATTATGGTAACTTTTATTTTCCTTCCAAGAAAAAGTAAAACTTAATTTTGATAAGAAAATCAGGGCAAAAACCTTAACATAAAGATGTAAACTTCAAAATACACCGAATATGGTCATTTAGAGAGAAACTAAAAGTAATTTTTCCTATAAATAGAAGGGTTTTTTCATTGTAAAAGACCCCAAAAAGAATCCCTCAAGAGAAATACAAATTACACTCTTCTCTCTTTATTTTTGTTCTTACTTCAATATTTCACAACATGTTATCTGCACAAGCCTCTAATGTTAGAATGAATTAAGTTGCCTTGTTTTGATGTTTATTTTGGATGCTACAAGAAACATTAGAGGTTGCGCTTTAGAGCGATCTTTGTAGTTAAGGTCCAGTGACGACATCGACCTATAGATCAGGCTACTTGGGAGACTGAGTCTGATATGTGTAGCTCCTATCCCTTGCTCTTTATTAATTTAGGTATTTCTTTGTCTTAGTTCGAGGACGAACTAGATTTTTTAGTAGTGGATGATGTAACGACCTAAAAATTTAATGAAACGTGTGAAATTTGTGATTTTATGTGATTTGACTATTTTAACCCTTCTCATAGTTGCATTATGGTATTTCTGAGATGTGGGAGTGATTGACATATTTTTTAATGTATTATGGTACCATTTATGCTATATTGTGGTTTTTGATGGCTTTGAGAGCCTTATTTTGGGCTTATGTGGAAACTTTTAATCTGTACAATGGATGGCTAAATGGACTGTGCCAACAGCTACGAAATATTTATTTTAGGTTAGGTAGACCTTTGATTCGGGTCCCCGTGTACCCGAACCTATTTCAATCTATTGGTCGGAAAGTTGAAAAATTAGAAATATGAGTGTGAGACTCATATTTAGTCGAAATGACTTTAGATGGTCTGAGTTTACCAATAGATCCAGAACGTCGATTTTAGGGTGGTATCATATTTGGTGTAATTTTATAGCTTTTAAATCTCATTTATATCCTCAATTTGAAAAATTGTGATTTCATATTTCACAGATCAATTTTGTGAAAACAATATTTTTTTTAGAAATCTGATATCATCATTAAGTCCGGAGCATCAAATTTAGTGTGGTTACATAGTTCGTTTGCATATATCAAACTCCAAACAAATTCTCGGCACCCTGTCGAAGTTCGTTTGGACGAACCCTTGTATTATGTCCGTTTTGTAATGTGGATACTCCTACTTACATGTTTATTACCTGGATCCTTGAATCCACTAAAAATAATATTTTAAACACTTTTTTAGTCAGTGTAACACACTCGCCCACATCAGCTGTCATGTCAGCTGCCACGTCTGTCACGTTAGCTTCCACGTCATTTTCAAATATTAAATTAAATTCCATGTCATTTTTAAAATTCTACATAAAAAGTTAAATATTAAAAATAAATTTAATTGAATAATTTTTTTTATAAATTGTAGAAAAATTTAAATAATCATATTTTTATTTTTTATTAAATAAAAAATAAATTAAAAAATTATTTTTTTGAAATAAAATTTATCTCTACCATTATTTAAAAATTAAAAATAATAATTTATATGATGTTGATATAACTTAATCAATTAATCAGAATTTACATATCATAAAATTACGATTCAAAAGCATAAAATTTCGTAATTTATATTACAAAATCAAAAACTTCAACAAAGAAGATGAGATTTTAACTCGAGATTTTGCTATATATTGTATAATCAAAAACTTCAACAACAAAAAAATTATCTCCAACATTATTTAATTTATTTTTATCTCTATCATTAAATAAAAAATAAAATAATAAATTAAACATTAATATTTTAAAATTCATCTCCACCATAACTAAAATTTCTCATTTTATCAAACAACTGTTGTGCATTACCCAAAAGCTTAAATTTAACACAAAAATTGATCAAAGCTAAACCAATAAAAACATTGTTGACATGCCCAGATTTCAAAATACAGCAACAAGCTGTTCACCGCGAGAAAATCAACCATGATTGGTATATGCACGGATCAAAATTTTTGGTGTTTTTTGGTGTGACGTTGGGACTGCAACAACTAGAGTGGCTATTGCTTTTTTAATCTCAATAAAACAATGACCCATCAAAAATTAAGCACAAAAACTCAAAAAAACAGTGACCCATCAAAAATTAAGCAAGAAAATCTCAAGAAACCAGTGACACATCAAAAATTAAGCAAAATAATCTCAAGAAAACAGTGACCCATAAAAAATTAAGCACCAAGCGAAACAATATTATAAACCAAGAATTAAGTGTGTACATATGAACAAATACAAAACTTTAAACCAAAAAAAGGAACAAACCCAACATACCTAAAAACCCTAAAATCAAAAATTGAGAGAGTAGATATAAAGTAGAATTAGATTTACTTATATGGGGTTTACCGTGAGAGTTGAGAGATAGAAGAAAACACGAAGTAGTTGAAGAAAATACTACCTTTTTTTAGATTTTAATATTATTTTAATATAAATACATTGCTTCACTTGCTCATACACGCGTGACTACACGTGTCTTATCCTAGTCACCAATTTTAATGCCACATAGATCAAGTCAACGGTCAAAGGGTTTAAAATATTATTTTTTAGTGGATTCAAAGGTCCAGATGACAAACATGTAAGTAACAGTATTCACATTACAAAATGAACATAGTATAAGGGTTCATCAAATCATTTTGCCAAAAACAATCTGCACTGTATATAGCAGATTTTCTGCAATATAGCAGTTTTTTATCCCTTTATGGCCCAATTTGTCCATTTTTTCATCTTAACTCTTGAGAGTTAAACCCTAAAATAGTGTGAGAGCTTAAAAGTGAAGCTTGTGCGTGCTTGGGAAGCTAGATTAACATCTATTTCTTGATTCCATTACGAATTTAAGGTAAATTCACCCTTTTCTTGATAATTTCTCAAAATCTCAAAAATCTTAGAGCTTGATTTTAAACCCCCAATTTCACTTCTTTTTCACTTAAATAATGTTTTAATCTTATAATTACTAGTTTTTTTTTTATCAATTTAACCTCCAAAACAACTTGATTCTTGATTTAAATTCGGATTTCAAAGATTTTACTTGATAAAGCTTAAAAATGGTTTTCCTTCGATTTGAACCTCGTTTTTACTCGATTGGACTTGGTCTTTTAGCCGTAGTTTCCTAAAAATCTGGGGAACACATTTTTGGAGTAAAGTTATAATTTTGTCCTTCTTTTTAGAAAATCTGTTTCAGAGGTTCGTTTTGACTCTGAATCAAAAGTCGTCAATATGAGTGTCGTTGATTTTGTTTTGATGCGTAGATTTTATATTTGATGTTTTAGTGAAGTTCACGATTGTTCGTGGAAAGTAAGATCGTGGGATCAAAGTGTAGCGAATCGATTTCGGCATTCGAGGTAGGTTATGATTTAACTCTTTTAGACTGGGTTGGATAGTAAATGATGATACAAAATGCATGTTAAGAGTGGAACCAATAATTAAATAAGGTTATCTATATGTTATGCCCCTGGGGTCCTGAATATGATGTAATTGTTGAATCTGAGATATCATGTAATATGTGTGACTGTGCGGGGTTTTATGTGATATTAACAGCCTGGAATACATGTGAATAATTATATTGTGTTGTTGGAAATACCTATTGTGGTGTCTTTGGAATGTTGTGATATATTCATGCTTTGTGGATATATGAATCATGTGAAAAATTCATAGATAGTGAAAATAGTGAGTAGATATTGGCTCACATGTTTGTGGAATTATAACATTGTGGTTGAGTATGAAAATACACTGTGGATTAGTTGTAAAATATTCATTTTGAATGGTTGAAAACATTGCTTTTTCATTCTCATGTCATCATATACATCATCTCACTTGTTTGTTTTACTAATTTAGATATACTTGTTGTCATGTATGTGCACTTGATTTGTGTCTTATGTTATGTATGACTTTGAAAACACTGAAAACATTGGAAATACTGGAAACATTAAAAGGTTGTGTATCAATTTTTAAGGTTGTGTGTCCATTTTAAGGCCGTGTATCAATTTTTTTAAGGTTGTGTACCAATCTTACGGTTGTATGTCAATCTCAAGGTTGTGTTCCATCATCATCATCATCATTGACATTGACATCATCATCTTATACGTTGCACTTACTTTATTGTGTTTATGTTATGATGTATTGTCATATTGACTTGTCATCTATGTATTTGTCTTACCTTCCTTTATTTGTATTTGATGATCTTGTATCTTCATGTTTTCCCTTGTTCTACTTATATGTGACATAATACGTACTTGTGTTCTACCTTGGTGTGTTGTTGTAATATATATGATATATTAGAACTGTTAGTGCAAGCGGTGTGGGCTACCGTTGTAGGACATTTTCTGATTGCAAGTGACGTGCCTTAGTGTGTATTTTGCATGCTTTATTTTCTACTTTGATCAATTGACCTATGATACCTACTGAGTACAAGTGGACCTTGCCCACTCTTACTTTACCCTTTCGGTGCAATTTTAGGTTCGAGTGCACCTCAGACTAGTTGATTTCGAGCACCTTCAAATTACTCAAAGTAGCGGTTAGATATTCATACGTCCAGAGTTCACATCCATCTTTTTGTATTAGTTATGTCTTCATTAGTATTCGAAGACATATATTATTCCTTTGTGGTTATTTTCTAATGTATTTGACTCTTGGATTGTAATAGTAGTTCTTACACTATTGACATCTGATTTTGGGAATGATTGGTATTTGGATAAGTTCTTTCCGCATTGTTATGATGGGTTGTATGGTTCAGCTTCATTCTAGAAGCCTTACCTTGGGTATTTTATTTTTTCTTTTCCTTTTTTTGTATCAGTTTGGGTGATAGGCTTACTTGTCAAGGTCCGACGTGACAAGTGCCATCATGACCCTTGTTTTTGGGTCGTGACAGGTTTGAAATATGATATATTATATACAAAAGTACTTGTATGCATTAAATCAATAATTTATGATTAATTTCTCCTCAAAGTTGGTTTTGCGTCGGAATCACACATTGTTTATCTAATAGTTTTGACGTGCGGTATATGATTAATGAATATACCATGATGCACAAAGATGGATTCCTTAAAGAAGATGAAGGATGTATGTTAATTTTCCTAATATAAAAGGGAGATTATAAGCAGCTATGAAGTATTTTAGGAATTATCATCATATCCTCATTCAAAAGATAATTAAAGTCAAATGTCAAAAACATTTGCTGACTTAAATTTAATCTAATATCTAAGTTGCAAGTAATTCTATTGTGTGTCCCTAAAGGATAAAGTCTAAGCATACGTAAAGTGTGGTAGACCAATTGGTTTCAAATGAAATAATTCTTGAAAAGGATAAGAAATAAATGATTATAATAAGAAGACAATGTGCTCTTAAAGAGTCTACGACATAACATTTCATGAAACCTTATAAGAGGTTCAGGTACCTGAAAATAAGGAAGTGATAAGATCTCCAAATGTTATGTCACACTGTGAACCGATAAGAAATGATATATCATCAATAATATCTTTGATAAATATTGGCGTAATATTGTAAAAGATTACGAGGATCTGAATTCTACGTTTATTTAAGCATGCTAACATAGAAATAGTCAAATAACATGGAAGGATGCATCTTGGTAAGCACAAAACTTATTTTATTTGCGCCTAAATATTATAGAATGTCACACGTGAAATGCTGAATATTGTTACTTGATAAAAATCTAAATGAAAATTGCTAAAAAGAATTCAAAATGCCTGAAGCATATAAAAGTTTCTGAAAAACTTATTTATAATCCAAAGAATAGATAAATTGATGATTTGAATATTTTTTAAACTCTTGGGGAATTTTCAAAAGCAAAACATTATCTGCTGAAATAAGTTAAAATGAGCAACATGTATTGGATCCTGAAGTACCATATCTTGTGCAATTGATGCATTTACACATCTTGCTGCAACTATGAGCATGATATAGTTTTACTTCTACATGCAGATAGTAAAGTAAATCACTTGCATATTGCAATTGAAAGTCCTTGAATTAATGTGTTTGTGCTAATACATATTGTTAAGTTTTTGAATACACATGATATTCAGATGATTGACATAATGGTTCGATACAGACATATTACCTATTGTCATGAAGGGTCACTGTAATACCATGTACACATGACATTCATAGTATGCTAAGACGATAGTTATTCATAAAGCAAGTCGAGAAAGTATGTAGCTGAGGTCAATGACACAACTCAAAGCACATTTCGCCAAAGCTTTTCTACATACATGAGCGTCAAAAGAATGGTGTTGTCAACGTGAAATAAGTTCGTTCGAGTGGTCATATGACTAATTATTCAAAAAGTCTCTATCAATTACAACTTTCAAGAAGATGATGCACAAAATTGAAATATGAAGATTTAAGATTCGAACTTAATGTTCTCATCAGGGGGAGCAAATACGCGTTGTACTCTTTTTTCTTTTAAGGTTTTGTCCCACTAGGTTTTCCTTGTAAGATTTTTAATGAGGCAGCCGGAATGCGTATTATTAGAAAATGTGTACTCTTTTTACTTCACTAGATTTTTTTCACTTAGTTTTTTTTATCATGGTTTTAACGATGCATATTATCTATCAATTAGTCATTTAAGGAGTATTATAAATGTATTTACATTATAATGAATGTCTATCAAGAATATAAATAAGATCTATCAAGGTCTAGTTGATATCTATCAGGATATGAAACATATATCTTTTAGAGAGAAACTAAGGCCCCGTTTGACCATGAAAATCATAATTTTTCAGAGTTGAAAATAGAGTTGGAGTTGGAGTTGTATTTGACCATGAATATAAATTGAAGTTGTTTTTGAAATTTTGTGAGAGAAGTAGGAGTGAAAAAAGTGAAAGCAGGTTTTTCTTGTTTTCACTTTTCCATTTGAAGCTTTCATGGCCAAATACTATTGTTTTTACCCTTTTCACTAAAATGAGATAATTTTTCAAAAAAAAAGTGAAAAAATACACATGACCAAATAGCTACTAAGAGTAACTTTCCCTATAAATAAAAAAAATTTCGTCACTATAAAAAATGCCCAAAACATACTCAAGAGAAATAAAAATTATGCTTCTCTCTCTTTATACTTGTTCTTTATCCTATATAATAAGTGACAAAGAAGAAGCTGAAGCAGGCTGCTCATGATCGACATGTCTACTTCAGCTGCTTGTGATTTTATTATATTACCTCTAATTAATTATTATAAATCATTTATGTTTTAAAAAATTTAAAATATTTAATAAAAATCCTATATAATAAGAGACAAAGAAGCAGCTGAAGCAGGCTGCTCATGGTCGACATGCCTGCTTTAGCTGCTTCAACTGTGATTTTACTATATTACCCCTAATTAATTATTATAAGTCATTTACTTATTAAAAAATTTAAAATATTTAATAAAAATTTTACAATAGACATTTATGACATGATTATTTCAACTGCTTTAACCGTGATTTTACTATATCACTCATAATTAATTATTATCCTATTTAATAAGTGGCAAAGAAGTAGTTGAAGCAGGTTGCTCATGGTCAACATGTCTGCTTCAGCTGCTTCAATTGTGATTTTACTATATTACCCCTAGTTAATTATTAAATGTCATTTACGTATTAAAAAATTAAAAATATTTAATAAAAAATTTAACATAGACATTTATGACATGATTGTTTCAACTGCTTCAACCGTGATTTTACTATATTACTCATAATTAATTATTATAAGTCATTTAAGTATTAAAAAATTAATAATATTTAATAAAAAATATAAAATAGACATAAAATAATAAATTATTTTTTGATGTTTTTATAAGTCATTTAAGTGTGAAAAAAATAATCATACTTAATAAAAAGGTAAAATAGACATAAAATGATAAATTATTTTTGATGTTTTAAATTAACTTAATGTCTTATATGTGACCACTTAAAAAATATAAATTATTTTTTATGTTTTAAATTAACTTGACGTCTTATATGGAACCACTTAAAAAAATTTGACAAGTATTTGTTATAATAATTTACTATGTCACTTCTAATTAGTAGAATAGAAGAAAAAAATATTATAAATCACAATAATTAAAAAAATAAATTATTTAAAAAAATATAATTGATTATCAATGTTACAAAAGTTTGAACAATTTAAAATATTATTATACAAATTTCATCAATTTAAATATAATAATATACATCTAACTTAGAATTTATTAACTAAACACATAAAAGTTTTAACTAAATAATAGAATTATACTCCCTCCGTCCCATTTTACTCGTTCCAAATTGGGAGCACAACTATTAAGAAAAGTAATAAATAACATGACTAGTTTATCATAGTATCCCTATTAAATGATATTTATATTTTAATTTGAAGGAAAAGTAATTAATGCAAAGGGTAAAATATGAGGAAAAAAAATTATGTTGTTTTAATAAGTAAAAAAAAATAAAAAATAAAACACCAGATTAGAAAATTTAGGACAGATAAAATGAGACCGATGGAGTATATAATGTAGAATTTTTAAGAATAAGCATTGGCCGTGCGTAGCAGCAAACGCGGAATTATTATTATTATCATCTTTTTATCTTTGTAACCACCTGCCCCTTTATAAAAGTTTGGGAGTTAGTAGTTTTAGGGAAAAAAAGGAACATGACGTATAGACGGTATCATTTGAGAGCACAGCCGTCGATGTTTGACTTTCCTTAAACAAATAGGCTGATCAAACGGCTGACATCTCTCTAGCTTTCCTTTGGATGCGCTTGGGATCGTTCAAACTTTACGCGTCTCTCTCTCAAATAAAACGTTTTTTTCTTTGCACCAATTCCTGGGGTTATTTGAACCACACTTTTCCTTTTTGAGTAATTAAAGAAGAACAAGGTAGTTGAAAAATCAAGAATCGTTATTTCTTTTTATGTAAATTAATTTTTTTGATTGATCATGTTGATGATTATAAATTTTTGTCAACTGTGTTAGTACAATTTTTTATTCGAGTTTCTTGACATTGGTTAAATAAGAGGATTTTAATTTTCCTTCTTTTTTGTCAACTGATTATTAAGTCAACTGTTGAATTCACTTTTCTTGTAATTTTCTTGTTATGGGTTTCATTTGATTCGTAATTTTATAAGTTTTTGATCTAACTTTTCTTGTTATTTCTTGATACGTATGTTGAAACTTTAAATAATCTAAGTCAACTGTAATTCAATCTTTTGGTGATAACTGTGATACAAATATTGGAGTTTTTTTAAAAAAAATTGTAGAGGAGCAAAAAGGAGTATCTCAATCATCTTTGACTGATGTTATGGCCATTGTCACTGTTTTTCCTGATATGGGTTTTAATCCTTCTTGTTTTTTTTGATGTCCTTTGAGTTTTCTTGATTAACTCATGGTATTTTTTCGTTCTTTTTTCATTTTCTTTAGTTTTTGGGTTTAGATAGGTGGTTGTGGAGGACATGCATTATGGTTCAAGGCTAGTAGGTAGCAATGTGTTAACTTGTTATCACTGATCTGTCTTTACTAATAATTGTCTATTGTTCCGGTAGTTTCTTGTCCTTCGATTATGTTAAGTATTATTTGTTGTTGCTTGTAATTCGAGTATGGTATCATTCTGTTGTTGTTACTATTTGCTATGCGCTGTAAGTCTGTTACTTTTTTCCGGATTGCTTTGGACGATTTTCTTGAGTCGAGGATCTATTGGGAACAGACTCTCTACCTATGAGGTAGCGGTAAGATCCGCCTACACTCTACCCTCCTCAAACCCCACCTTTTGGGATTATACTGGGCACGTTGTTGGTGTTGTTGTTGTATTTTCTTTAGTTTTTGAACACTTGATTGTTTTGTGTTATGACTTGTTGGATAGATACTCGGGAACTGTGTTGATAGGAGGTAGCAGGAGATATGTGTGGAATTAGCCGAGGTGTGCGTAAGCTGGCTTAGATACCATGGTTACCAAAAAAAAAAATTTCTGTTATGATCAGTTTCTTCTGGGGATTCTATGTTTTTGATCCACAGCTGGGCCAGCTGTATTCAAGAGTTACTGCGTTGTTTATGCTGTTATCTATGTTTTTCTTCTTTTCTTTTAAAAACATAGGTTCAATTGTTCATCTTCTAAAAATCTATGACATTCTAAAGGATGAATAGTTTTGTGCTGGGGTTTATATGCAACAGATATAGTTACAAATTGCTAATTTGTTGATGGTTTTCTTACTATCTATCACAAAATCAGTACTATAGTTCTTGCAACAGGAAGTCAATGAACTTCCATAGATATCTTGTGTCAGTTTTAATGGCTTATATGATGAGGTACAAGTAGTTTTAGCTGACAAACTTTTTTAAAAAAGTAGTGTTAGCTGATAATGAACTGTTGGAAACCTACAAGTCAATTATTCTTGAAAATTCTGGAAGTTGATCTTCTAGAAATGATGTAAAATGAATATGAGTTTCTCCATGGAACAGATGTTTTAGACTTAGTTGTTTTTGAAATTTTTGAGACTGTTATAGTATGTTTCTACTTCTTCAGAGGTAGTGGTATGGACTGCGTACATCACACCCTCCTTAGACCCCACTATGTGGGAATACAGTGGGTTTGTTGTTGTTGTTGTTGTTATAGTATGTTTCGAAAAGCAACTTTTAAGTTCTGACTTGGCCGGCTAAAGGAAATAAGCCATTATCATTTAACTTCTTAATCATATGTCATAGTTGATGCTAAATATTGTATATGGTTTGACAGAATTTGGTGGTTAGTGTAAATAATGGATGTACATTCTGGAAAAACAGCTATAAATGGGCTTGTTGTGCCCAAAAGAGGTTTAAGGGATACTGCTGATAGTAGAGATGAAAATGTTCATCCGTGCTCACGGCTTGGATGCAGTGGTCGGCTCAACCATTTGAAGAGCAGCTATGTTGGAACTACAGAGAAATCCAGATCATTTAGGCCTGCTTTCAATGCTTCAAATGGCAAGGATGTGGTTGGGAGTTCATCTAGGACATCTTCACTGCCTAGTGTAGGAAAGGCACGCGAGACATCTAACATGAAATCTTTCTCTCAAGTTGGAAATGATCAATTAGGAATTAGTTCTTTGGATGGTGTGCCAAAAGTTACAGAACAAATTCAGTCTTCGCCAGAATATCAACTCAAAATTAATTCAGCAGTGAGAGGTACTGGATCAAGCAAAGCTAGATCGACAGAAGCTGGCTACTCTAGTGGAGCATCCAGCAGTAGACCTCGTAAAATAGTTTGTCACAAGTCAGGTTCGTACAATCAAAATACACTAATGCATGCCTCTGCTTCTTCACAATCTAAAGGCATTGGTTCTGAAAAGCAGCCCTGTAGCAGTGGGGCTGGATATGGGTTGAGAAATCTAAATTGTAAATCCATATCAGATGTCCTCCCACATAATTGTTCAAAGTCAGAATCAAGATTTAGTAGAACGGACATGGTAAAAAGGAGAAACACCGAAGGTGAAAGCAGTTCATCTGTTAAAGGGAAGAAAATTGCCAAGGCATCACTAAGAGAAAAGCATGTCAGTCGTCCAACTCGTGGAGTCTCCATCTCTGAGTCAAGAAGTGGCAGAAATTTGGATTTTAGTGTGAATAATCATGCTGCATCAGTTCAGACCCACAGGCCAATGAATGTGAATTCTAGGTTTAGGGGTCCTGTACAGGTTTCATTGCAAACTGAATCCTCCAGCTTAGTCCAAAGTTTACATTGGCCTGAAACACCAGATCTCAATCTGCAGTCGTCAAGTCAATTGTTCACCGATGGCTCTTCAAGTCATTCAAGTGATTACAGTTTTCCTGGAAATGATATTGATGATTTACCCAGCGTAGTTCCCTTCACTTCTGCTGAACTAGGCATTAACCGATTAATGAACCAGCAAGCCTTACAACGATATAACATGGATGGAGTTGCTCAGGTACTTACCAGATGAATCTATGTTATTCTGTTCCGAAAACTTACATGATTTTTGTTTAAGATATTTGAGTTGCTTACTGCATCACTTTACAGGTATTATTGGCACTTGAGAGAATCGAACAAGATGACGAGTTAACATATGAGGTAAATTTTCGTATTTCTGACCGCCTGACAATGTCCTCTCTGGATTTATCAATTGAAATACTTTTAATGTCTACAGCAGCTGCTTGCATTGGAGACAAACTTGTTGCTTAGCGGCCTTAACTTCTATGACCAGCATAGGGACTTGAGACTGGATATAGATAGCATGTCCTATGAGGTCTGATACTTCATGAGTACTGAGTATTTAAAAAGTATTCATTCTTACAGCAACAATCTAGGAAAGTCATGTTTTAGCTGAAAGCTTCTCAAGTTGAGAGTCCTCGGGACAAAAGAGAAGAGCTTTTCTCTTGGTTTGACAAAATATAGTTCCTTGCAGTATAGTTTGAGTCTACAGCTTCCAGGTCATGATTTATTGCTTGTTAACAGGAATTACTAGCTCTTGAGGAGAGGATGGGCACTGTTAGCACAGCTCTGTCAGAGGAGGCAGTATCAAAGAGCCTTCAAAGAAGCATTTATCAAAGCATGCCCTCGGAACTAGGGGCATTTGGAGGTGATGGGGATGAAGATGAAGATGAGATCAAATGCAGTATTTGTCAGGTACATTTACCTATCTTATATTTACTGAAGTGGACGATTCATTGTGTTTCATCTCGTCTCTGAGATTAGGTGATTGTTGGTTTGATAGGTTCTTTGTGATGTCTGCATTGTTAAACTCCACAGAAACATGCAGGAGCCTGAAAATGTGTGCTTATATCTAATAAGAGCTGGATCTGTTCATCCTTGACATTGTTTCTTAAACTTTTCTTTTAAAATCATCCAGCTCCATCACGGCTGGTTGGGCCTTTTATTAATCACCAACAAAAAGACTATGGAGGGGGGCCGGACCTTACCTCCATATACACCTTGAGATTGTAGCAATCTATTCATGGATGGAGGGATAGGCTTCTCTTAGAGGATACACAAAATCTGGTTACATATAGAAGAGAAAGCCTGAATGCCCCTAATTAGTTGAGGAACATCAAAAGAGTGACTTCTCTACAAATTCCTATCTAAAGTAATTTTGTTCCTGCTAGCCTTTATCCTGAAGGAAGGGTATTGTAGTTTATCCATGCGAAATTCCCCTCTGGAATTTTTAGGTAGCTGAATAACTGAGTTGAACCACAAGGTATGTCCGAGTTTGAGTCCATATGAACCTTGGCTGTCTCAATTACCTCCATCAGAATATCCCAAGATATAGAGTAGCTCACAACAGGGAAATGCTTGTGGATAATCATGTTGAGTTGATGTTTAATACCTTGAATAATTCTGTCTGGAGACATCTTCAAGTTCTCAAATCTGCTTTTACATCTGCCCTTCCAAATATGCCAATTGCCAAGTAATTATTCCAGGAAGAGCTTGATAAGCAAGTTTCAAGATAGATTTGGTAGTCTTCGTACACCACCAAGTGAGTAGTTGATATCTAATATCATTCTGGGCCATTTGAATTCCAAATTTATTATGAAAATAGCTTCAAACAGATAAGGAGATCTGACTCTTCATGAAGAGATGATCTTCATTCTCCACTTGAGGATTAAGACAACAAGAACATCTAGAAGGGAGTTGAATCCCTGATCTTTTAGTATTTTCATCCACAGAAGTTCCTTTTTTGAGAATTTTCCAGAGAAAGAAGGATATTTTGAAGTGGATTCTATTAGTCCAAAGTAATTTGAAGATCAAGGGAGGGAGGTTGTCTAGCCTTTAAAAGGTTCCAGGCAGATTTAACACTAAATCTCCCATCTAAAGAAATAGACTAGTAAGGTTGGTCATTTAGATCAGGAGAATTAATAGTAATTCTCTGGATAGACTGCACAATATTGGTAGGAAGAACCTGAGAAAGCTTTTGCATATTCCAAGACCTGTTAGTAAAATAAGAGAAAGTAGATATTCTAATAGACATAGAAGATACCTTGGGGGCCAAGATGTCCCATGTGTGACCAATTATCCCACCAAAAATTAAAGTCACCTCTGTTAAGCTTCCAAAAGATAAGGTGATCGACCTTCTCTTTGATTACCATTAATCTTCTGCAGGTGTGAGAATGACTATAAGACCACTTTCTGGCCACAGGATGATATCTCAATGAATATTTAGCCTTCATGTGTTTCTTAAACTTTTAGGATGTGATAACTAGATGACCTCGTATTTTCAGTCATTAAGCGCATAATAATTACTTTGTGTGTTTGCAGGAGGAGTATGTGGTTGGAGATGAAATCGGAAAGTTGGAATGCGAGCATGGTTATCATGTGGAATGCGTACAACAATGGTTAAAGCTCAAGAATTGGTGCCCAATCTGCAAGGCATCAGCAGCTTCATCAAAGCTAACAACAGCACCATCATAGTCCAGAACAATTTAAACACCAACTGTCGGAAAAAATAAAAACAAATTTAGACACCAAATCCAGATGTGGGTAAGCTGAATGGTTTGTTCACTGTACAAGTTCATTCTGGATGGGTGGTTCTAGCATTTTAGTTTTCTCCTTTTGCTTGATTCTTGTACATTTTGTGGTTCACTTTTCATTTTTTTCTTGACTAGTTAATATTTGACATTTTAAGAAATAAGCTCAGGTTTTTCTAAGAACGAATTACAAGGATAACCAAAGCCATGACATGCTATGGAATCTCCACCATGTCGGGGGAGGGGGGATCAAGCAAGGCATATGTAGCTAGTGGCATAGAAGCTGACTGGCATCCGCACCTTCGTGCCACACTGGAGTAATCCAATATATTGTTCCAAGGTTTCTTATTCCGGTTGTAAAGCAGAAGAAGAGGGAAAATGGGAGAGGATCAGCTCGCCAATGTGCTTAACTAACTCTGTCAATAACTTTCCAACCCATTCCACATGCAAATGGATACATCCCACAGCCTCTTGTACAGCTTTCCAAGCACGAAAACACCAGGATCTGTAACCTTGATTGATTTAAGTAACTCTTTTAAATGAAAAAAAAAAAAATGGTGCGGCGCACGAAACACTTTAGGTTAGTTAGGTCGCAGATTTGGAGAAAAGACTGCTTCCTACTTGAGCCACTTTAATGGAATGTGCGTGAGTACCTATGAAGTCCTAGAAGCAAAGATTTTGTTGATAGTATAAGTGAAAAGTTTTTAGAATTAATAAACAATTTTGTTTTTAACTCTTAACTGCACTACCTTATTTAAGATGCCAATCAATAAATGCTTTTGTTAAAATCATTAAGTAGGTGTTTGGCCATGTTTCACCGCCACACACCCCCTGAATTGCTTAGTGATTGAAATGATTTTGAGTAATTTCTATAAGATAGTCTTTTGGCAATTGCGTATAAATATCACTTTTGTTTCTTTTAGTACAAGAATATCACTCAACTATACTTATTTTCCTCAAAAAATACGTAACACTTTAAAAACCTTCTTCTCTCCTACTTGGTATGCCGTTGTTAAAATCTTATTTTCTTGATAATAAACTTATTTAATTCTTCAAATTCATTTATTTAAACCCACGTCTTATAAACTACAAGGAAAATCTCAATTACGTAAATTTTTTATTTTAGAATTTGCAAAAAAGATTATCTGTAACCTAATTCACTACAAGTTTTTCAATAACACTAATTCGATGAAAAACCTATAAATTTTTCTATCAAACACAATTTGAAGGAGAAAATCTAACTTTTTTTTTCCTCAGACAAAATTTGTTAAAAAATTCTTAAAGGTAATTATCATCTGAAAAATTTAATTCGCATGTAATCGCCTGCAAAATTTTAAAGAAGATCTTTTTGATAAAAAGATAGTAAAAAAAATGAATTCTTGCCGATTTTCCCTAAGTAAATTTCACAAACAAATCAAGTAAATCTGCAAAATTAATATAGGCAAAAACCTTTAGAAAACAGAAATTTATTATTTTCAATTTAATTTTTTCATATTATTTTTTGTTTCTATTACACTATATTTTATCTACGATTAAACGTCAATTTATATCCTTTAAAGATTTTAAAGATTTATTTATAATATTAGATCATTTTGTTAATATTTTTTTTTAAAATTTAATTTGTTTCATGATTAAATAACTTTTCTTTCCTTCAAAAATAGTACATTTAGTACGTATATGAAAATCTGAAAGCCATTTTTTTTTTATTTCTTTTACATTTTAAGAATCTTTAGTATATGAAATAAACAACCAAAAGATATTAAATTAGTACCAATTCATATAAATACCTTGAGTTTTAAAAATATTATTAAGTGGTGAAATAAATAAATTAGAAAAACTGTGAAAAATATCAAATAAAATAATTCAAACCTTTAGCTTTATGTGTACACTTAGACACATCAACTACTTCATTGATAAGTAGTAATGTGCATACATTATCTGAGGAATTATTTTCCTTTAAGTTGTGTGATTATTTAATATTTTTATCATATGATATAATAATTTTTCTCGTATCGAGTAAAAAATAAATATTATTTATATTCTATATAAAATTTAAAGTACATAATTAAATTGTTCCTCAATGATAAATATATCATGTGTATTTATTTTTTATAAAATTAGGACAAACTTTAATTAAATAAATTTGATAAATTAAATAGATCTATTTATTATATATATAAAATATTTTAATGACAAGAAATGTGAACTAGGAGAAAAGAAATATTTTTGAAGTGTCAAGTATATTTTGAGGAAAATAAAAATAATTGAGTGATATTTTTGTCCTAAAAGAAACAAAACTGATATTTATAGGTAATTTTTAAAATATGAATGACCATCCATGAAAATTACTTCTAATTTTAGCGCTTTCTAGGACATAGTGACATTTTTGAAAGATTTCACTTAAACTTTCAATGCTTAATTTAATTAATTGATAAAGTGATAATTTACCGTCTATCTATCTCTCCAAGGTCCTGCTAATGTTTGTATGCTATTTAAATTTGCACCAAATGACGATTAAAGAAAATAATTCAAAGCTTATATTCCTAAATTCAATATTATTTTTTACTTCTAAAAAATAATAATGGTAAAAAGTAGAGGCAGGGTTAGTAACCAGACAGGGGGCCCAACAAGAAGCATACACATTTGACTCGACAAATAATAGTGCTTGGTATGATATGGTATGGGAAGATGACAACTGAAATCTATCCATCTTCTTTGTTGTTGATTAACAGATAAGATTCTTCAACTCTCCTTCTCTCATCTATTCCTCCAATTCTCAGGTAAATAAAATTCTTCTCTTTTTCCATAGATTTTGTAAAATTACTTGAGAAAAGTCACATCTTTGGCTTTTGCTTTTCAATGCCTCAAATTATCAATTCTTGTTATATAAGCTCTTTGGGTTTTACTGTACTACATTCATACATTTCGAATTTACTCTTATTTTGCCAATTTACCTAAGCAAATCATATCTTAAACTCAATTATCGTTTGGAATGCTCAAAATCATTTCTTGTAATGCAGTCTTCTTTTTTTTTTTTGGGTTTTGGGGGGGGGGGGGGGGGGGGGTGGGGGGTTCTGTTGTTGGATTTGCTTCAGTTGAATAGAATGAATTTGAAAGTTCATAGCTTCTTGGGGTTTTATCTAAATTAACTCAAAAAATCACATATTCATCTCCATTGTGCTTACAAAGGCTAAAATTTCTAGTCTTGTAGTGAAACTTTTTCGAGGTTCTTGTTTTTATTGGTTTTAATAACATAACCATTAGCAAATTTCTGTGGTTTGGCCAAATTTTTGAGAAAATCATATCTTATGCTTAATTATGTTTTGGATTGCTCAATTTCAAATTTGTGATACTCCCTCAATTTCAATTTGTTTGTCTTGCTTTCCTTTTTAGTTTGTTTCAAAAAGAATGTCTATTTCCTTTTTGCCAACTATTTAATTGTACTTTTCACGTGGCATGTTTAAGACCACAAGACGAAGGGCATTTTTGTACATTCTACCTAGCTTTAGTTTAAGATCACAAGATTCAAGAGTATTTTCTTACTTTCTTAAACTCTATGTCAAATCAAAACCAGAAAACAAATTGAAATGGATGGAGTATATTGTTTTTGGTATTGTGGATTTGCTGCAATAAATTGATGCATTTGAAAGTTTTAAGAAATCCCATCTGTAGCTACTTATGTTTTGTAAAGCCCAAATTTCAATCTGTATAATGTGATCATTTTGGGTCTTCATGTTATGGGATTTTTGAATTGTAATCTATGCACTTTCCATCATGTTGTAGTGCTGCTTATCTGAGAAATAATGGCTTCCACGGCAATGCTGAACTCACCTTGCAATATTGGAGCTGTGAAGTTTGAGATTAAATTGAAGCGATCGCCAAATTTGTTGTGTGCACGGCCTTCTGTTAAATTGAACTGGAGGAGAATGTCGACCATTAGAGCTAGCAAGGAAGGGCATGACAATGAGTCTGGCTCAACGCCCTTGAAAAAGATGGGCTTGACTGATGAGGAGTGTGAGGCTGCTGTAGTTGCCGGAAATGTGCCTGAAGCTCCTCCGGTTCCACCAAAGCCGGCTGCACCTGACGGTACCCCTATTGTGTCTTCACTGGTTAGTTTCAAGACTTACCATTATTTGTAATTATGTCAGTTTGCCATTTTGGAGATGTTGAGGAAGTATTCTAAGCACATCATCTTTTTCATTAGTTTTGGAGGCGTGTTTTGATTGCATTAGATGGTTTTTGGTTTTGCTTATGGTGACATATTTTCTAAGCTGCTAAATGTTATTTTCTACTCTCCACATCAAATGATTACCAGAATTAGATATTTCACGAGTCCAGAGTGTTTGATTTGTTTTTGGTTGAACTAGCCAGATGTAAGTTGGTTGACTATGGTGTAATTACATGTAATATACATTTTTTTTGAACGACTAGTAACTCACGAACTGTGAGAATAGCAGAAGATGTGGAGAATAAATATGCTGTGATAACTTAGCCACAATTGAGTATAGGCATCTCAATAAATGATAACTGGCTTAGGATATAAAAAATGGATTAATCTACTGAATTGAGGAAAAATTTCATTAATGATAGTACTGTATTGGAAGGCTGCTTAACTAGTGTTGATGGGTGTTATTACATCTTGAATTCAGGATTCTTTATAACATTTTCAAGAGTTCCAGTTACAGAAAGCCTTATAAAGGAAAGTGACCATACTCTGAGACAATTACACCAGACTATGAAATCTTGAAGTTTACATATATGATCTAACAACAACTTCGTTGAACATCTTCGACTATTCTTAACTGGACTGAGGATGCAGAATGTTCAATTTGATACTTGCAAACTACATGAGATTTACCTGTAGGGTATTTCTGGTATTTTTAGAAACATCTAGGGTCTTTATTCCATTTAAACAAGATGTTCAGACATCTTTATGATACATCCTTAGAATGCTCGACTCTGAAGGTGGTGTATTAAATGCTTTATCCGTCAATTTCTACTCTTCTAGTAGTTTGTCAGTGGGTACTACATTTATTATTTCGTTCGTAATAGTGTTAACTTGTTTAGTATGTATATATGATAGCATCTCGGTTGAATTGTCAGATTGTACTTTGAATTTTTTGTCGGGGGTGTTGTGTGATAAGAAGGTGCCGCCCAAGCTTAAAGGCAAATTCTACAGGGTGGCAGTCCGTCCGGCCATGTTGTATGGAGCAGAGTGTTGGCCAGTCAAGAACTCTCACATTCAAAAATTGAAGGTGGCGGAAATGCAGATGTTGCATTGGATGTGTGGGCTTACTAGGGGTGATAGAGTTCGGAATGAGACTATTCGGGAAAAGGTTGGAGTGGCTTCGGTGGAGGACAAGATGCGGGAAATCCGATTGAGATGGTTCGGTCACGTGATGAGAAGAGACACGGATGCCGCGGTTCGTAGGTGTGAGAGGCTAGTGTTGGATGGTTTCAGGCGGGGTAGGGATAGACCGAAGAAATATTGGAGAGAGGTAATCAGGCGGGACATGGAGCAGCTACAGCTCACTGAAGACATGACCCTAAATAGGAAGATCTGGAGGATGCGGAGTAGGATAGAATGCTAGTGCCAGTTTGGGTCGTTGGGGTAGGGCATTACTTGGTAGGTGTATTATTCTTGTCAGGCCAACTTGTTACAGGCTTTATTACGAATTTCTTTAATAGTCCTTGTTTATTTTTCCTTGGGGGTGGCGTATTTATGTCTTGTCATCTTGTCTCATGCTTTATTACGAATTTGTTTATTATTCCTTGTCTTGAGCCGGGGGTCTATCGGAAACAACCTGTCTACTTCTCCGGAGGTAGTGGTATGGACTGCGTACATCTTACCCTCCCCAGACCCCACTGTGTGGGCATACACTGGGTTTGTTGTTGTTGCTTTAATATAGAGTCAATACTGCATTGGAAGTCGATACAATTGATTTTCTATGTGCCTATAGCTAATGACTGGATTTTTCTTATATAGCCAATTAATCGGAGACCGCGCCGTAATCGTAGGTCTTCAGCAGTAAGAGCTGCATTCCAAGAAACAAATATAAGCCCCGTGAATCTTGTATATCCACTATTTATTCATGAGGGTGAGTACTTGTGTGAGTTATTGTTACTTCCTCTCTGCTTATAACCTCTGTCAATCTGTTTTTACAAATTGCACACTTGCAGGTGAAGACGACACACCTATTGGAGCAATGCCTGGTTGTTATAGGCTTGGATGGAGGCATGGTCTTGTTCAAGAGGTCGGTGAGCTATCCGCAGGATTCTTCACCCTCTATTATGGCTTTGCATTCTTAGACCAGAGGTTCAGCATTTTGATTCCTTAATTCAACTCTTCTATCCCTAATTGATCTTGTCATATAATCCTGCCCCCCCTTCTTCCAAATTTTAGCCGGTGAAAAATGAAGTGCCTGATGCGTTAGGTCGTGTAAATAGTGAGAAAATGTACTTCATCAAGTATCTAATGTTTACGATAGGCGGGAGGTGGTGACACACGATGACCACTCCTGAAAGATCACATTTTATCTAAGGATGCCTAACCGCCATACATCCACTTTGGGCCATAAGTAGCTCTCCTCGATTAGTTTTGATGTGATGACCTTGTAGCCATGCTTTGTATTGTTTCATAGTGTGCTAATTGATGATGATGTGCTACATTGATCGTATTGCTATGATTTTGCTAAATCTTGATGGTGTTTTGCTTTCCACATTTGTTTTCCATTGTCTATGTTATTATAACTATTATGACTAAGACCACTATCATTACAATATTGCTGGTATAAATGATAAAAAATTTACCAGAGCATTAGGTTAACAAAATGCTAGACTTGGAACGTAGGTTAAATATAGACTTTGATCCTTTATGGGTATCACTCATCCGTCAGGATTATCAACGGAGATGCTTGTCTAGATTCTGTTTCCATTCATATACTTGATGAAATAGTTGTGTGAATTATGCAGACCGTGCTCTTCTTTGGGCAAAATAATCAAAATAACACCGTCAAAGATTCTGCTGTCAGATTCCTCTCAGTTACTTTCTGTTTGTAATAAGAGCCCCTACTCTGACTAGGATAGGCATGCGTGCTGAATGTGTTGTTCAGTATTTTAAGTATATACAAGACTTCAATTGCAGATACCAGAACAAAGTTTAAATTGGTATTTAGGTCTGAATATTCATTGTCATTTTTCGAGGTTGGGTAGGATGAAAGACATCTATTTTTTTGTATAAGAATGAAAGACCTGAAAGATTTCCTTTTTACCACTACAGTATTTAATTATCATCTTAGAGTGAATAAATTAGTCTTTCTCTTTTTCATCCCACAAAAAAGACTGATTTATTCACAGGAAGATGATAATTAAATGGCAAAAAGGAAGCCTTTGCAGGTCCTAGGTGCAGGTTTAAGTGCAGATATCAGGAAAAAGGAAAGAGCAATAAACCGAGAAACAAAGAAACTCATACAACACCTATTACAAGGTTGAGATGTATAGGATGACTCTTCTAATGGAGGGAATCACCTTGGAGACTAAGAAGCACTTTTGGCAATAATTGGTACTATACAGTTCTTACTGTCCATGTTATTGACAGACCGCATGTACGATATTCTAAGAAACCTACATTTGCTAGAACAGAAATTAAACAAAGTACTTCTAAGATAAAATTAGGTACTGTAAATCTATAGTCACAAAACTGGCGTCTGCTAAATAAGAATTGAGGGGCTAAAAAGGGTAAAGAAAGGGAAGGCTAAAAAGTCCAGTGGATGATAATGGATAGATAGCCTATAGATGGATTTTAGGCTACAATCAATTGCTCATCTGCAGTTGCCGCTTCTGATTGAGAGGTAAATAGAAATGGAACTGGAACATTTCTAGTATTAACCATCTTCCAGAATATGACCATTCTTGACACTTACAGTCATATGCTTTTAGAGGGCCAATATAAATCTTGTCAGTGTTC
The DNA here is from genome assembly GCF_002878395.1 of Capsicum annuum. Classification (NCBI taxonomy): domain Eukaryota; kingdom Viridiplantae; phylum Streptophyta; class Magnoliopsida; order Solanales; family Solanaceae; genus Capsicum; species Capsicum annuum. The sequence goes on along the minus strand of NC_061111.1, from coordinate 32,687,582 downwards.
CGGTTCCAATCTTGCAGTCTGTTACCCATGTACACTTAACAAATATGTCTTGGTTAAAGATACATATAGTTATTTAGAGATACTGTATCATAGCGCTTTTGTAATACTTCTGTGCATTTTTTGAAGCAACTAGAGTTACTTTTTCTTATGCAGGTCGCAAAGGCCAGGGATGTTGGCGTCAACAGCATCGTGCTCTTCCCAAAAGTTCCAGATGCTTTAAAGGTCCTCTTCTACCAGTATAAATTTCCATGTACCATCTGACTTCAGATTGTTTAACTTGTTTCCTGTAACTTCAGACCTCTACAGGAGATGAAGCTTACAATGACAATGGATTAGTGCCTCGAACAATACGTTTGCTGAAAGAAAAATACCCTGATCTTGTATGTAGATACATATTACCTGGTTTCTTTTTATCTGCTTAGACAGCTACATTTTTCCGTGGGAAAACTTTTGCGCTTCCTCTGATGTTTGATGCGTTTTTGATAGGTTATCTACACTGATGTTGCTTTGGATCCATATTCATCTGATGGGCATGATGGCATCGTCAGAGAAGATGGTAAGACATTATTTTGTGTATACCAGCCTAAAGGAAAAACCTTTTATTGCGAATTACATAAAAATTAAGAAACAAACAGTTCTAGTAGATATAATACTCAGAAACCCTTGGAATCCATTCTGTAAATTCTATATCATACAGCTCATCCTGTAAATTAATGCTGATGCAATGAGGTAAGTTCTCTTTTTGGTTATGGTGATAGAATAAGTGTACTTCGGTCTTTAGCTTCTTGAGTTATTGTATGAGGAGGAAGGTGTATTTTGAACTGGAATATTTGGATAATGATCTTTTCTTTCATCACTTTGGGTCACTATAAAGCATAGACCGTCAGCAGCAAAATTCCTCTTCAACAAAAAATCATACTTTCTTGTTGAAATCATCTACTTTATATAATTTTTCAGTCAATCAAACATGAAAACTTCATACATCTTATTTTTGTGACTCCTCTGTGTAAGATAATGACTGATCACTATAATGACTGATCACTAAACTAATTTGATTCTTGATGACTGTATATCTCAATCAAGGATGCTCCCCTGGATTGCAATCCGAAATGTAAATGCAAGTTATATTTATCAAAAAGGAATTAAAGCTGCATTTATCATAGAAATAACTATTTTACTGAAAATGTTAGGTATGGATAAGAAGAAAAATTGGGGTTTTTTAAGAGCTTATGATAGGTAAACTTTTTTTCTTGTTTTCTCTTTCTACAGTATGTTCTTTAAATAAAGAATGGAGAACAAATGCCTTTATTTGTAAAACTTTGGGAATGCTTTTAATTCCTGTTTGCAGAATAGAAATATTTGGTTAGATGATCTAGGATTCCTAAAGCACCTTATAACTTTTTTATTAAAGAAATTTAAGTTTTGGGTATATACTACTCTCAGTTAGGGGTATCTGCAGTTCTGTTGATTCGGCTTTACCCTAAAAGGAAATCGAACCAACAATGTCAAATATACAAACCAAACTAAACCAAATGTTTTTCGTTTCCAGATTTTTCTTTTGAGTTTTTAGTCATATCAAATACAATCGATTCATAGCTAAAGATAAAATCTCTCAAATGTCAATATATGTTTAGCAACAATCAAACAGATTAGTTGAAACATTCATATATGAGAAGTTGATCACGAGACATGATAATTATGCACTTTCAAAAATAATTAACCAATTTTACATCCATCTATGCTGCTACAATTAACTAACCTTAATGATTTAAAAATAATATACAGATCACTCCTAAATAACTTCAATATATCTGAATAGGGAACTTAATCAAGCATCACGAACATGTTAAGACAAATTTATAATTTTTTTGTTGCTCTACCTTCTTTTTTTTTAAAAAAATAACCGTGGTGTCCGCCAGCTTTCACACCTCAACTAGATCCATGGATACCTACACCACCTCCACCAACAACATATATCAGGTAACTCTGTCCACTAAGGCTAGGACCGATGGGAAGAATCACCTAGTGTTTTTTTGTCTTTGTTGGGATTTGAAATTGAACCACAAGTTCTCAACCCACTTCATTGACCACTACGTCACACCCTTGGATGCATTTTTTTTTCCGGTTGCTTTACTTAAACATACCCAATGTAATCCAACAAGTGGGGTTTGGAGAAGGTAGTTTTTATGCCAATCTTACCTCTATCTTTGTGGGATATAGAGGTTGTTTTCGATGGACCCTCGGCTTAAAAGGTGCACTCAAAGCAGGATGTAAAGGAAAATAACGATGACACATTCTTATCATGCATTACCCTGGACGCAAACCTCTAATTCACTCACCCCACTCCAATGCGATGGCTATACCATTGCCAATCTCCCCGCTTCCTTGGATTATAGACTTAAGATACTTGGAACTTCCTCTCTTGGGTATGAATTGTGTATCAATCTCCACTTCAACCTCTGTTTCATGTGTTACATTATTGAGTTTGCATTCAGGTACTCGGTTTTGGTCCAGCTTAATTTGAATGCTGAAGCCTTTAGATTCTAGGGTCTGTCTCCTAGCTTCCACCTTTGCTTCTCATTGATCGATAGTATGTCATCTCCGGATAACAACTTTTTTGTTTTTAAAACTATATAAAGTTCTAAAAGTAGATATTTGTGTATAAAAATGTATAAAAATCCAATTGAACCAAGTCAAAGGACAAGTTTTTTCAGTCAGTTTAGGTTGGTTTCTAAGTAGCACCTAACTCTCTGTCAAGGTTCCAATACTGCAGTTTGTGTGTTTGAGAAGGCTTCCAACACTTGATAGCTTTGGCATGGCCTCTGATATGAATGATTGTCAAAGTTTTGTTGGACGTATTTGTACCTGTTTCCAGTGATGTTAACTTTGTATCTCCTTTTTTACATCAATGATATTTCCTTGTCCATACAAAGGATGGAATTGGACTAATTTCCTTGTTAATAGAGGTTGAGTGAAGACAAAAATTTAAAGACAAAGAAACACAAAAGATATTTGCTTTATGTTGTTTTTTAAAAATGAATGATCATAAATGTACAGAGTTAATGTCGACTTGTTGAACTTGAATACTTAAGTTTGGTTGAGGCACGGATTATGAACTATTTTGTCATCTGTAATGGCTGCAGGAGTTATCATGAATGACGAGACTGTCCATCAGTTGTGCAAGCAGGCAGTTTCTCAGGTTATCTTCTATTTGTATGATAATGTTTCTTCACAACAGACAAGCTCCGCTCGCTGTTTCTACACTTATTTGTATATATAGTTTCATTTCGACCTTCGTTGAGCTGCACCATTTTGTGTTCTTCAAGAATAATTTCTTTAGTGCTGGCCGAGTTATTCACTTTGGAAGTTTAGATGTTTTTCTTACTTTTGCAAGTAGTTTGACCTTACTAAGAAAACTATTCCCCATGTCATTTTGCTGGATTTAGTGTCTGATGTATATGGATCTAGTTGAAGAACAATTGTTATTGATGGCAACTATCTCTTTCTTTTCATTGTTTATTTCCTTTCTTTTACCCACTTCTGATTCTTTTTAAGACTGAACATGATTGTAGTCATCAAGACTACTGAGTATAGAAGTTTGCCATCCGAGATACAGCAACATTGTTGGAGTAATGCTGGTCATGCAGGAAAACCAGCCAAGTGGGTGTAAAAGGCAATGGGGCTGCAGACTTTGTGTGTGTGTGTTGCGGGGGGTGGGGGGGTTATTGACGATCATTTAGTTTTTAAACGGCACCACATATAGTACTGGATGTTACTCTGGAATTAATTTTCAGTGTCATGTTAGTAACTTCACAGGAGAGTGTTTGTCTAATACTCCTCTCGAATCTTCAATAACTAGACCACTTAACTTGCAAACTAAGTCATTTCGCTGTCAGTCAAACCAGATGGTAATGAACACTTCTAAGGTTCTCAATTCCTGCTCTAAATTATACTTGTTTGTCTGCATATCCACAAGAATCTGAACCACAACTTGCAAGTTCGATATATCAGCATAGAAGCCCAATAGGAGCTCAAACAACAGAAGTAAATAACACTGCCTTTTAACTTAACAGTAAAGCGGTAAAACCCAACATACAACATTGAATTATCCTAAAATATGATTTAAGTTCAGTAATCTTTTAATTGATGCTATTTCTTGAACTTGGCTTCTCGTTGAGCATATAATGATTTCAAAACTAAAACCAGCTATAAAGCAGGTGTCCATTCATGTTCCCTTTGCTTTTTTATGCCTGCATGCGTTTTGTTGATAACTTTTGATCAAAATGCAGTGTCTGATCTTGTTATTTCCTCTTCTTTTATCATAGGCCAGAGCAGGAGCAGATGTTGTCAGTCCGAGTGACATGATGGACGGTCGTGTCGGAGCAATTCGTGCAGCTCTTGATGCTGAAGGGTTTCAGCATGTATCGATCATGTCCTATACGGCAAAGTAATTGGCAAAACTCATAAGTTCTGTCAATGTAGATATTATATATTAGTCCAGGAAATATTTAGTTGTTTGCATATAGATTCAGTATTCAATGAGGCATTTTTTTCTGTGTTTGTCCTTTTCCCCTCTTGTATATTGAGAAGTATATCTTAGGTCTTCAAGCCTAAATCGATTAGCATCCTCATATAGTAATATATCATTTTAAGCACTCAGAGGCAGTTTAAGATTGGGTTCTTTTCGTGTAAGGGAACTTGATGATCAGTCACTCCGATGGTTCCGGACATTAGTGGTCTAACAGCTTAGAACTCAGAGCTTTGTTTATTTTTATTTTGTTCCTTTCATGGATTCTTTGATATTGTAACTCAACTTCCATCTCTTTCTTGACTTGTTAGCTTGAATCATATTGCAGGTATGCAAGCTCCTTTTATGGACCTTTCAGAGAGGCTTTAGATTCAAATCCACGTTTTGGAGATAAGAAAACGTGCTGAACAACAAGCTATTATTAATATTCCTTTTATCAAATATGTCATTTATAATACAGCCAACATGAGCTTTTGCATGAACCTGGTTTTCATATGCAGTTATCAGATGAACCCTGCAAATTACAGAGAAGCATTAGTTGAGTTGCAAGCAGATGAGTCCGAAGGAGCTGATATTCTTCTTGTTAGTATCACTTTTGTTGTTCTGCAGAAATATGGAAATATACTGTTCTCCTAAAGTTGCCTTTTTTTTGTTTTGCATATCAGGTTAAACCAGGTTTACCTTATTTAGATATTATTAGGCTTCTTCGGGATAAATCTCCTTTGCCCATAGCTGCCTATCAGGTACTCATCAGATGTTCCTTTAGCTTGTTTGTCATCCCTTTTTATAAGTAGTCAATGATTTTATAAATGCTAGCACTAAGACTGTGAAAAAACATAACTACAGATTCCCCATTGTATCTAAATTTCATCAACATGATGTATTATATCCAGGCTGCACCAAAAAACTAGCAAAGTAATAGATCTTTGTTTAAGGCCATGTAAATTTCTCCTATGGTCTTCAAAAGTTCTGTCATTTCTTTCAAGCCAAAAGCCCACCAAATGGCTTGAGGGATGGTATTCCAAGCTATGTTGTTCAGACTCTTCAAAAATGTCATCGGATGCGTGTCGGATCCTTCAAAAGTAGTACATTTTTGGAGGATCTGACACGGGTGCGGCAATGTTTTTGGAGAGTCCGAGCAACTTAGATTCCAAGTCTCTAGCGATTTCTTGCACAACCCTTCTTTGTTCCAACACTGCAGTAGTTCCAGAGTGGATTTTGGCATGGACCAGGACAATAATTTCATCGTTCAATAATTTCATTGAACATTACCTAATGTTCAATCTTGCCAATGCTTATCAAAGTCAATGGTCTAATTGTTGCTCTGTCAGAGCTGTAACCTTATGAACTGATGATGAAGCCGTAGGCTACTGAAAGCTTTAGATGAGTTAAGACAATATTTGAGGTTGCTATGGAACTTTAGAGCATTTGTTTTTGAGTTTTTGCTTAAGAAGAGTTACTTCATATACAGGATTGTCATTTAGATGAGTTCAGGATGCATTGAAAATAATTGCTTGGCGACTAATTCACACACCGTCAAGCATCGTAAAGAAGACGTCTTTCAATTGTCGTGCCAATTGGGAGTCTATTAAACAAACTATGAAACTAGTGACATGATAAATGTTCATCAGAAACTGATTTCCATATTCTAAATATAACGCCCTATCATCATCTTCTTCTACAGTTTCTGATATCTGAAATTCAACTTCTGCCAATATCCTTGAACACTAGTTTTGCCCTCATTTCTACTGTATCATCTTCGACAGTTTCTTGGGTTTCTTTCTCCACAGGTTTCAGGTGAATACTCGATGATTAAAGCAGGCGGGGTTCTGAAAATGATTGATGAAGAAAGGGTTATGATGGAATCATTGATGTGCCTTCGGCGAGCTGGTGCTGACATCATTTTGACCTATTTTGCTTTGCAAGCCGCTAGATGCCTCTGTGGAGAGAAGGGGTATAAGCTAGCCGGATCATAAAAGGAATTTGTGTACGAAGAAGATTTTCGAGTGAAACTTTTTAGATTAGTTGATGTGAGTTTGATTTTTAAAAAGTAGCACTATTGACTTATGTTTGCCTGAGCGTCTACCGTAAACAGCCTCTCTACCTCACGAAGGTAGGGTAAGGTCTGCGTACATCGTATCCTCCCCAGACCCCACTTGTGGGATTACTTTGGGTTTGTTGTAATTCACTATGTTGTCTCTATTGTCTAATTTTCTTGGTCAAGCGACGAATGTGTTTAGGTTATTAGATGTGAGCTTGATTTAGAGGGAGTGTATGTTCTCTTTGTAACCATCTTGTGCATTTGCAAGCTCAACAGTAGTTATTAATAAAATTAAAAAAAATAAAAGATCAGTTAATTGTTTCAACTTCCACACTGGGTATATTGTTGCTGTTTCCACTCATTGGTAGTGCTTATTAATTCCCCTATACTCAATTTTTACTGTCTAGGTTGTCATGATGCTCAACAACTTTAACTTGATTAGTATTAAAATATGAGTGAATTAGGTCCTCTCCTTGAAAAATGGACATAATTCAACAGCAAATCAGTAATGCCATAGGCTTATGAGTTTTGGCTCCTTTCCTCTTTTATTGTTGATAAAAGTGGATCTTGCACACGGTCAATCATGAATTGGGATGGACTTGACTCTAATAGAATGATAGATACGGATTTTGGGCCTAGTTTTATCTCAAAAGTTGGCTCACGAGGTGAGGCTTGTTCAAGAACATATGAGGAAACTAAATGATCCTGGCTCAGCTACGTGGGAATTCACCAGTTTTGTTTCTTAAACTTCTTTATATCATGTCATCACACTGCAAATATCTAGTAATCATCCCTGCAAATGAATTGAGCTTGCATGCAACGGCTTAAGGAAAGATTTATTTGAGGTGCTTAATTAAGGGAGGTGGTAGCAAGCAAATAAATTGGGGTTAAATCTAGTAAAATTATGACATATTAGTTTCTTTTAGTAATTGACAATGCTCTCTTTATATAAATTAAATATTATTACTACATATATTCTTAGTGCTATGCTGCTATTGAATCAGATCAAAGTCATATTCTCTCGACGTGGAATCGTACAAGCCAACTATTGAATGCTAACTTCTTGTCTTTCCCATCAAATTATTTGTCACATTAGAACTTTAATTAAAATTTCTTTCAGTTTTATCCTTGGTGATAATTATTCTTGTAGATTGAAATACCTCAATACAGTAAATATTTAACGAGAAGAGATTATATTTAAGACATTAATTAGGATAAATAGTCAAAAATTTCTCTTAATTATGTTTTCCTGCGTGAAAAGGGGAAATACAAAAAATAATTTGAGACAAGGAAGCATCTAAGATCATGTAGGCTAAGCTTAATTTGTCTGTATGATGGTCACATGCATCACATTAGAATCACTTTTAGAGATTCCCACACTATCAACTCTTTTATTGTTTACTTGTGTTTGCCAAACAAGGCCATGACAATGAGATAATACACACAGAAAGAGGCAGAGGATTATGTCTGTGCATGTGTGCCTCACCATTTCAACAAACTGGGACTTTTTTAGTCCTTTTTTCTTTATTAATTTGTTTTTGCAGCTGAGTATGGAATAAGTGTCAGCTGAAATTCTTTTCTATACAAGTTTTCGAACCTTGCTGGTTTATTTTGTTATTTTTATACTATCACTATATTTAATCTGTTTAAGCAGATAATACACATATTTTTAAGGTTATTGATAATCTCACTTTTTAGAAATGATTATTTATAGTTATCTCACTTTTTAGAAATGATTATTTATAGTTATCTTTAGCAATTTGATATTGTAAAATTTCTTTTGACACTGTCCATATACAACAGTAAAACTTTTTAATTCTTTAATTTTCTCCTCTTACATATCCGGACTTCCAATTACTTTGTTGAAAAGAGAAGGTGGAGAGGGGGGAGGATGGGCAAAATAAATGGTTGTAAATTATAGTGAGAAAATAATTGGAGTTCTAGATCAAATGCCTCTTATCTATCGAGATCTAATTGGTTCGGTATAAGATTAGAGCACTTTTGTCTTATTCAATACACGTTCTGTAGACGGTAGGAATTAAGTTATCCCACATAAGTTAAACTATTTTCAGAATTTGTTATAGTGTTTAGAAACTGAAGTTATGTTTTTTGACGCGTATGTACTTTATCCCTTTTAGAGAATAAATTTGATAGCTAATGTGGGATGATAGAATATATATACTTTAAAAAATACATTATGCTCTCTCGGTATATGACATAACTTGTTGTGCCTTTTACAACATAATTTGTGGGAATTATCCTCCCAACATACGACATAGCATGTAGCATACTATGATTTGAACATATAAGCTTATGCCGCAAAAAATTTATATATTGTTTTGATGTCAGAGACATAACTTGTTATACCTTTTACAACATAATTGTGGAATATATATAAAACTACAAACCTATGTCCTACAAAAATATTGTTTGTTATTTCAGTGTTAAAGATAACTTTTGTCACTTATTTATTGCTTGAAATGGTGAAAGATAAAAAATTAAAAATTAAAGATCATAAATTTAAGGAGCAAAAATTATGCATCGTCCTAAAATAGAACTTATGTGTGAATCATTAAACAATTTGTAACAAAATTGTGCAAAGGACTAATTAATAATGCTTCATTCTTTTATGGTTTTAAGTTTAGAAATAGTCCTAAATTATAATAAAAATTTAAGATCGAACACCTAAGACACTAAGTGTAACTTCCTCCTTTTGATTATCTTGAAAATTATTAAGCGCATTCCTTCAATTCGTACCTCATCCTATAAAATTCTCACATTAAAGAATAATTATGATATGACAAGATCAGATTAGTCAGTTTGATGTGCCGTATAACAATTATTAAAATTTAATGAACTAAATTTTAACAGATGCCCGAATTATAAGGAATTTTCTCTGTTTCAATTGAAAGTAAAAGAGCTTTGAATTTTCAATTCAAAATGTATTTTCCCAATTAGGGTGTGTTTGGTAGGAAGAAAAATGTTTTTCATGAAAAATATTTTCCTAGAAAATGTTTTCATGGAAAAGAAGTTGGTTTCTTACTTATTTTATTATGTTTGGTTGGTGATTGAAAAATATTTTCTAGTGTTTGGTTGGTGAAAGAAAAAATATTTTTCAAAAAAATACATTTTAGTGTTTAGCTAAAGAGTAGAAAATACTTTTTATAAAAATAAATTTAACCCCAAAAAATAGTTTTTTTAGGGTGTGTACAATGGAAGAGGAAAACATTTTCTAGGAAAATAAGTTGTTTCTTACTAATATTCTTGTATTTGTTATGCAAGTAGGAAAATATTTTCTGAAAGTATTTGTATATATTTAAAAAAAACAATGAGAACGAATAGGATAAGAGGGTGGGGTAGGGAAACAATTTAAATTTATTTAAAAAATTAGACTTTTTTTGGAGAGAGGGGTGCTGGTATGTGAGGGGGTGGGGTGGAGTCAGAATAGGTGGTAGGGATGAAATAAAAACTTTTGAATTTATTTTTTGAAAAAAAATTAAAATAATATATATTTTTTGGGGGTGGGGGGTGGGGTTAGTAGGAGTTTAATTTTTTAAAAAATAATTTATTTTATTTTTATTTTTATTTTTATTTGAAGGGGGGCGAGTAAGAAAAAAGTTTGAATTTTTTGGGTGGAGGTTAAGGTTAGGGGATGGGGTGAGAAAAAAATTTGAAATATTTTTTTGAAAGTATTAAGAGCCTGTTTGGATAGGATTAAAAAAAATAGCTTTTTAGTTTAAGTGATTAAAGTTTAAAATAAGTGCTTATAAATTAAGTAGATAACTGTTTGAATAGAAGGGCTCAAAGTGAAAAAAAATTGTTGATGTATTTGATTAACAAGTGTTTATAAGCACTTTTTTATTGTTAAAATGACTTAAATGTCCGTAAAGCTATTAACACCATAAATAAAGTGAATTATTTATATTATTCATTGAAAACAAAGGAGAAAGATGAAGAGAAAATTGGAGGAAAGAGACGAAAGGAAGCAACAATGAAAAAAAGAAAGAAAAATCATACATTTAAGGGTTACAAGTTCAGAGTATTATTGGAATTAGAGGAAAATATAAGGGATAAAAAAGGTAATATTTTGGTCAAACTTAAAAGAATTTTAATCTAAAAAGTAAAAAGCTGAGGGTACCCTGCTTCTCCCATTTTGCTTTTTTTTTTTAATCAATTTTTAGCTTTTTTTTTAAGAATTTTTTAATTTTACCAAACACCTAAAAAAATTAAAAAAAAAAATTATAAATTGATTTGACCAGATTTTAATCCTATCCAAACGGGCTCTAAATATGTTTTGGATGGGGTTGGTGGGGGTGGGGATGAGAGTGGTAGGGGATTGGTGTAGGGGTGGATGATTTTGAGGGTTTTATAAATATTTCAACTTAAGAATGAGGTTGAAAGAAAATTTTGAAAAATATTTTTCTTCACTTTTGAAGGAAAGTCATTTTCTTAAATTTGAAGAAAATAAATTTATTTAAAAAATATTTTTCAAAATATTTAAACCAATCAAACTTGAAAATTAAATATCAAACACACCAAGTAAAACCATTTAAAAGCATAAGAAGTAATAGCTGCTAGCTATCTTGATAGATAATTTCCTTCCTCTTATATTTCGAGCTTTCTTATAAAAAAAAATTAAAAGGTTAAGAAAATTGTCCATGTACACAAAAATATACATTAAATTCTTGAATCTATGAAAGATGAATAATTGTGAAAGCATTTGTTAGGGATGCTTCATTAATCAAAAATAAAAGGAAAAATTTCAGAAATAGCAACTCTGTAGTTTTAACTATAACTTATATAGCAACAGTTTTATGATTATGAAAAATAGCAAATTGTATTCGTATTTAAGTAAAATGTTGCTATATAAATACATATACAAATATATATGTAATACTCATAAATACATATGCACAACTGAAAAATACATATTCTTCTATTACTATGTAGTGGGTAAAATATTGTTACTTTTGCTATAAGTTGTAATTTTGAAAAAGTGTTGCTATTTATTGTAATTATAGTCTTAAGGATGCTGGTTTCTGTAATTTTTCCAAAACAAAATTTGGGGCTCGAAAACAATCAAATATCGTTTAGAACTCCATCAATGTCTTATGAGAAATCAAAATTGTTAATTTGGGTTCAATTTTAAGAGAAGTAATATGATTGCAAGACTAAATTTAAAACATATGTATATAGAAGGGCACCAATAGGAATGGAGCATGTGACTTAATTTGATTTGGTAGGAAAACTTAACGGATCAAGATTTAGAAATTGACATAGTGAAAGCTCTTTCCTAATTCTATTTGTGGTGGTGGCCATTTTTAGTTGTAAGAATTGACAAACTGAAAACTCTGTAATGCATGACGTTATTAGTTGAACACCAAGTGAGAAGCCAAAAGAAAAATATTTACCCAAATAGCCAGATTGATTTATTTTACTCTTCTATAGCTAATATGCACAGTTTATATATTAGTTATACATAATCATAGATAATTTATATATGATTTATACATATATTTACATCCATCAGCTATTTTTAACTTAATCAATGAATGAATAACTATTTAAGTTAATTCTTAGGAGAAAAAATTAAATCAATGGACAAAAAATAATGCTCATGCCTCATAGTGTGGTAGTTAGGAAAATTGTTATCCCTTTTCTTATGTCGTTTCCCGATGTGAATTTCTTATAATCAATTATTTGTACTTGTCGATCTCATCCAAATTTTCCTAGAATTTAAAAAAGATGCTGTCAAAATCATTTGCAAAAAAAATGTTGACAAAGATGGGAGGAAATAAGCTGTCATTGGACGTCTTTATTGTAGTTGTGCATGTGACTTCTTTGGTGGCTTCTTGCTCAAACCCTTCTCATCCACCCAAGATTCCTAGTCACTACCAAAGGTTTCTATATTTGTTTTTGCCATCTTCTAGTTTGTTTTTCTCTTCTTCTTTTTTATTTTCCTGTCTTTATTTTTTTTGGTTTCCCAAGTATCCCACAGTCGGCAGTCGTAAGATTAATCCTCTATTTCACTATCAGCGCATTAAGCGGTAGAAAACTGGGCACAGAGTTTTCTCCATTCACCAAAGGTGGGAATCGAACCCCCAATGTCTTGTTTAAGGGGTAAGGTGCTAAACCACCACACCAATTCTTGTGGTTATTTTTCTGTCTTTATTACTATCGCAATTCATATTTTCTTCTTTGGAGAAATATTTTAAATACTTGCCATGTCATTCTGTAGAATAAATTAATCAAATAAAAATATATTTTCTGTAATAATTTAAACTTTTAAATAAAATGATCACATACTTCAACAAAAATAAATACAAAATTTAGAAATTTTACTTTTAGAAAAGCTCCCTCTTATCTCAAAATACAATTTGAGTAGTGGAATGAAATAACTTTAAATATTTTTCAGTTAATCATATATGGTCATTTCACGTGAGATAGGTACCTAACACGGAAGATAGGTAATTAAATAAAATACATGAAATGTGTTGTAGTTAAAGGTTCAACGACAACAACAAACTGAGTGTATTCTCACATAATGACGTCTGGGCAGGATAAAATGTATGCAGTCCATAACACTATCTTCGGAGAAGTAGAAAGGTTGTTTTCGATAGACTCCCGGCTCCAGACAAAGAATAGTAAACAAATTCATAATAAAGCATGAAATAAGATGGAATAGCAGAAATAAGACAGCTGCAAAGTAATACCCTACACTAATGAACCAAAGGCACTCCCTGCCCCCATACCCTCCTACTAACAACTCCAACCTATGAACATAGCCCTAAGACTATCAACCCGGCTACCCCAAAGCTCTCCTAACTACTGGTTACGACTCACCCACATGCACTAGCCTTCTAACCTAATTCGTGTCCTTCAAATCTTTCTATCTAGGGTCATGTTCTCAGTAAGCTGTAACTGCTCCATGTCCCGTCTAATCACCTCTCTCCAGTATTTTTTCGGCCTACCCCTACCCCGCCTGAAACCATCTAAAGCTAGCCTCTCACAACTACGAACTGGAGCATCCGTGCCCGTCCTCTTCACATGTCCAAACCATCTCAACCTAACTTCCTGCATCTTGTCCTCCACCGAAGCCACTCCACCCTCTTTCGGATAGTCTCATTCCTAACCTTATCACCCCTAGTAAGCCCACACATCCAACGCAACATCCGCATTTCTGCCACTTTCAATTTTTGAATGTGGGAGTTCTTGACCGGCCAATCAGGGGCGGACCTACATATATTTATAGGGTGTTCCGACACCCACTAAAGTCGATGCGGAATAGGTAAAGTTACATAAAAATATACAAAAATAGGTATATAATATATAAAAACACCCACTAAAATAAAAGTTGGTTGGGTGCATTGACTTTTAAGTTGACTTTAAGGTTCTCCACTAGAACGGATGCCCCAGGTTCGAATCTCATTGAGGTGAATTTTTATTTTTTTGTCAGTTTTTAAATTTTTTAAGTACCCACTATGCTTAAATTCTGAGTCCGCCACTGCAGCCAACGCTCGCGGACGGATTGTCGCTCAGTAACTGATTATAGAAACCGTACACTACGAAATAGTTAATAACAAGTGAAATAACTAGCAGTAGTACTATAAAAGTCCCACCGGACCTTTCCAAAGAAATTAAATTACACAAGAAACAATGGATAGGTTGATCAGTAGTAGCCAGTTTCTCCACTTAGTCCTCCTCCTACTTTCTATCATGTCCAATATAAGTTGTATTAACGCTCAGCTCCATCGCGATTTTTATCGAAATTCGTGTCCGAACGTGGAATCCATTGTCCGATCAGCAGTTGAACAGAAGTACAGACAGACCATTGTTACAGCAGCAGCAACTCTTAGACTCTTCTTCCATGATTGCTTTATTCAGGTATATTTTCTTTTCATTGCATCTTTGATCCGTTTTGTATATATATGAGGCACGTATGATGCGAAAAAGTAATTACATTTTGTATATAAGTTAAACTCTATACTACTCCATTCTATATGCGGTAATATGAACATCCAGACTTGATAATTACGTTTTGTATGTAAGTTAAATTCTATAGTACTCCATTTTATATGTATGTGGTAATATGAACTTCTAGACTTGGTAGAAACTACTCATAAAGATCACTCTGTAGTTCATTAAGGAATAGAAAATGCACTCAATATATTGTGAACTAATATGACAATTGATGTCAGGGTTGTGATGCTTCCATCATACTGAGATCATCAGGAAATAACACAGCAGAAAAGGACCATCCAGACAATATATCACTTGCCGGGGATGGATATGACACGGTTATTAAAGCCAAAGCTGCAGTTGACAATATCCCAGCTTGCAAGAACAAAGTTTCCTGTGCTGACATCTTGGCCATGGCCACAAGAGATGTAATTGCATTGGTAAACAAATATACTCTTTAAACTCCTGTATAGTGACATGCCTTCTTTTTCTTAGATGTGACTATACTGGAAGCGAATAATCTAGCTAACAGTTGAGTATTGGATGTGTAGGCAGGAGGACCACATTATGCTGTTGAATTGGGAAGGAGGGATGGCAGAATTTCTTCACAAAACAGTGTACCCAACAATTTGCCTCACTCTGACTTTCACTTGAAGAAGCTCCTTCCTATGTTTGCATTTCGTGGTCTCTCTGTCAGACATATGATTGCCCTCTCTGGTATTTGCCAACTCTCCCTATTTCTTCATGTATTTACACTATTTTCTTCTTTACAAATTGTCAAATGTTTAAAGAGAATTGAATACTTCAATTTGTTCTTAAAACGCAGGAGCACATACACTAGGATTTTCACATTGCAACCAGTTCTCAAGCAGGATATACAGCTTTAACAGCACGCACAAGGTTGATCCAACAATTGATGCAGTCTATGCTAAGGAACTCCAAGGAATGTGCCCACAAAATGCCCCTTCAAGAGTAGTCATCCCCTTGGATCCAGACACCCCTCAAGTGTTCGATAACACGTATTTCAAGAACCTTCAGAGGGGGAAAGGGCTGTTCACTTCAGACCAGACACTGTATACTAAAAGAGGATCAAGGAGTATAGTGAATATGTTTGCATCAAACAAGACAGCTTTTGAAAGGGTCTTCATTGCTGCCATGACAAAGCTTGGAAGGTTTGGGGTCAAAACTGGAAATCTTGGTGAAATTCGCAAAGACTGTGCTGTGGTGAACTGAGTAAACAGAAGATAAGAGTAGATCAAAGATTTCTTGTAGGACCATTGTGCAGCACCAGTTTAAAATTCCAATAATTATGCATATAAGGTTTAATCTTGATAAAGAAGCTCTAAGTACATAAAAGTGACTTATTTGTTCCATCTTTAGAAAGAACAAAAAAAGAGACGCATATGCTGCCTCCCCTTGCCCCTCACACAAGCACCTACAACTGCTCCTAGCCCAGCCCATAATAATAAAAAGTCGCTCCATCAATCTCCTTGCACCCCATGCAGCCCGGCACAGGAAAGAGAAAGGAAAACGCAATTATCACGTAAAACTTGCACTGAGATTCGAAAATACACATTCAATCACCAAATGGACTAGAATAAATGATTCAATAAAACAATGTTCTTCTCATTCTTAGAGAACAAATCGATTATGTGAAAGATGGCAGACCTGACAAAGCTTCTAATATGTGAAAGATGGCAAATCTGACAAACAACTTCTAAATTAGCTTTCTATTCCGCTTCCACCCTCTTAACCATATACCATCCACGCAACCTTCTAAACTTTACAGCAAAAAGAGAAGTAAACAAAAAATAACTTTCTAAACAACAGCACCCAGTGTTGAACACCAATAAGAACAAAAGAATTAGCATTTACAACAGATGGTTAGCACCAATAGCATCCAATAATGGAACTTTCTCAAAATTATGGCACTACTATCCATCCCACAACTGTATTGTGGATAATTCCTTCTCACTAGATGGGCCCAACCAAAAGGCAGCAATTTGTCCAAGATTTCTTCAAATATTGAAACCCTGGAAAAAATTCCCAGCTTGTTCTATTGTGACCAGGGGAGTACCAATAATATCAACTAAAAGTATATTACTAGATAGTTCTCTATCTCTACTGAAGTTGGATCGCCAAAACATCCATAGACTAGAACTTGTACCTCTTATCAGTCCCTGAATGGATGAACATGTGATTCCTGGACCATGATTTTTTTCCAGTTTATTGTCAACATTTGAAGAAGCTCTGCAACAATATTGAGAGAGAAAACGGTGCAATGGTTCCTTGGTGAAGAATAAGATCTCTTGAAAACTTAAATAGGGGTTAAATGGGAAAACGATCATAGTAATATATAATTTAGACATAAGCAATCTTCTCCGAGTTCTTTTAAGAGCTATCCAAAACTTCTCCTTGACATTTAAGAGGATCTAGTTCAGCTCATCCATGAGATTCATTATCTAACCCAGGCACTACCTACTGCTGCTCCAAACACATTCAACATGGACAGCAGAATGTCCATCCTCAAGGCGACTTGATTATCCAGATTTACAAATGGTTAGTCTCATTAAGAGATATTGCAGCTTGTCCAATTGACGCATTACCAGACTCAGAGTTTTTTATTTCCACATCACTATCTTGGTCATCCATAGCGATGTGGTTTTCATCAGAAAATCCAGGCTTGATACAGGCATTTGTCAGACCATTAAGGCTGCTATAATGGCAAACTTCCCATGAGACATTTTTCTTGGCACATCGATTCAATGGACGATTCCGAAGGAAGCCAGGGGCAAACAGTGGCCTCAACTTTGCTCCAGAGGAACTCCCTGCATCTGATTTCAGAACCACATTGTGGATGCCATGAGACGAAATTTTTTCGTTCTGGTTAGCTATGTCTGGCATTTCCTCGTCTTTGTGTGAGATGTCACCAAATTTTGATGCAGATGATGAAGCACCATCCAGAATTTCACCATTTTTGGCTACAGAATCCTCATTAAAAGACGAATTCAGCAGACAGTCATTGGTGGTTCTTTGACATGGTTCAGTATCATCTTTACTGTCAGAAATGGGGAATTCTGTTTCACATTTCTGAATCTCAACTTCAGCGGAAGAACTAGCACCAAAGGAACTATTGGATACCACTCTAGGGCAAGAAGTTTCTATAGCTGCACTGTATGGTTTAACATCCTGCAACTCCTGCTGGACATGAGAACTTGCCCCAAAATCTACCTCCTGATCCTCCATTCTGTCCTCAGGGTTGGTCAAGGAGAATAGATCCTCTTTGGTCCCAATTATCTTAGCTTCCAAACCATTAACAGTTGGCGGTGAAACAGAATCAACAACTGTTGCCGGAGACGCTGCTGCACTGAGACATTCAACACGTTGGTCTGTGGATCCTGGCTTGTCTTCCCCTTTAACTGTATCCAGGTCCTCTTTCTCTAAAGGTTCAAGAGGAAATAAGGACATTCGCCGAGGGTAGATTCTGTCAAAAGCAAATGCAAATCAAGATTGTTTGCTTCCAAAGGCAATGCAACATGTTAAATAGAAGTGTTATGCGTGCAGATGATGGATCAACAGATCATGATCTAAAGAAAATTACCTGCTATATAAGAGCATATATGCTCCCTGTGAAAGCACTTCATCCAAATCAACAGTAACCGCCTAACAAATTTGCCACGTGAATATTTTAAAGAAATGAATGAAAAAGAATGAAAAGGAAAAAATAATAATTAAGTGTCTATATGCAGGAATATCACATTGTACTGAGAAAATGCTGCTTGAGGTAGAATATTAAGCGATGATTTTTACTAAGGAGTGCGTGCTCTAACTCCCAAAGCACCATTATTCTCAGTTTGACACTGTTGCAACTCAAACATACGCTGAGAATAAATAGCTAAACAGAGAAAATAGTGACACGTCCTACATGATGACGGGAACAATTTCTGAAAGGTGGCACAACAAGGGAAGGCACCAATATTATCTGTTTCTTATACTCTTTGTTTGCGTATACTTTTATATCCAGGCAAGTTTGTATACATCCTGAAGTCATGCAGTAGATTCTAACCCAGTATTATCAAACGCGTGCTTAAAGTGCGCTTAAGCCCTAAAGCGCCGTTCAAAAAACGTGTTGAGCGCTTCACCTCGCTTAATGTGCGCTTCAGTGTCGTCATCAATTTTCTAAGGCTCCTTGCCAATGACCCTCTTCAACACTAAACAATTGATATTTAACTTTTTCGTAGTATTTTTTCAATTTATTTATTCATAGGTTTGTCATTTATGCTTATAATAATTAATCTTGGACTAAACATATATATATATATACATACCTTGGAGTTTTTTTGTGCTTTTCGCTTTTGATAACACTGTTCTAACCTAAGGAATACATTATCTTGGGGATGGGCATGTATATGATATGAGTGGGCAGTTTCTAATAACTTTCAGTGCATGCACAAAACCTAAGCATGTCACCCATTTGACACTAGTACATCAAGGCAAATGAAGGAGCCAACAAATAATATATAATTGAGATATGACAGAACAGAACTAGCTTATAGACAAAAGGCTTCTTCAAGCAGAAATAGAAATATTCTTTTTGCCAAACAGATCTATTGAGGAAAATGTTAGGCCAATATAGCTTTTCACCGGGATATAGTCAGCTTATGTAAATTTTCAAGCTTCAAAAAGACTAAAGTAGATTATCAGCACAAAAGAATCGAAATAAAAGTCCAACATGCCAAAATCAGCAACCAACCAATGCATTTCGTGCATTGGGGCAGCATACAACAATAAACAAGAGGTGTAGAGCAAAAGAGATGTCTCTACCTTGCAGTCATCAATCCTGTACCAACTTCCACGGAAATCCTTGATATAGCATATGTAATGACCGAAAAATGACGCATTCAACATATCCACATGAACAATAACTGCATATAGCTTGTAAATATCATTGCCATCTCCTGTTTCGCTCATGTACCGACGAAGATCCAATGTTTCAGGGAAAGTCACCCTCTTATTTAATTTGCCAAACCTACCACTCTGCATAGAGATTTCGGACATAAATAAAGAAAACTAGCAGAAATTTAGGACACAAACACATAGAGTTGCTTTAAGAATAAAATGGAACTTCAGGGTGAGCAATGTATATGTTAATAGAGAGAGACACCCCCTGAGTTATTGTAATTCACCCAAGAACAAAATGGAACTTAAGGGTGAGCAATGTTAATAGAGAGAAAGACACTCCCTAAGTAGTTGTAGTTCACCCAAGAATAAAATGGAGCTTATCGGTGAGTAATGTTCATAGGGAGAATGACACTCCCTGAGCTGTTGTAATTTAACTATCCCATAGAGAAATGCAAATCGTGTTTCACAGTTCTAAAAAGGATATAAGAATAGCAATTAGAAACGCTACACGTAGGGATTAAATTATCCTTTCTTTTACAAACTAGGGTGCATTCTTGACTCTGAGTAGAACCCGATGGAAAGAAATAACAAATCCAATAATATTTTCACAATAACTTTTTCTAAAAAAATCTTAATCCATTATCATGAAAGATTATCATATTTTCTTACTATTTTTTCTCCAGTTGGGTTCTATGTGGAGGCAAGAATGCACCCTAGCTAGTAAAACAAAAGGATAATTTAATCTCTTAGTGTAGTGTTTCTAATTTCTATTATTATATCTGTTCTAGACTCCTAGGATGGCATTCCAATTTCTCTCTAGCTTAAGAAATTATTATTTCTTTATCGGTGTTTCTTTAAGCACACTGTGATACAAGCACGTTTTCCACCAACACTAACAACTCTTTTAAGCTCACAATGAGGGTGTGAGGAAGCATTTGGATGATACTTCAAAGGACCTCAAACACACATCTTCGAACTATACACTCCTTGATTAGAGGATTGGAGTTCCTGGAGACCTTTGCAAACACGTAGAGGAGTGCTCAAGCTATGGATGATGGCATGGATGGACCTTATTGAGCATCAAAGAGAGAGCACCCACATATGGATGATGGCATGGAATGTAGGAGGCCCAATGGATCCAAAGTCCCTTAATGGGCCTATCTTCTTTATGGGTCACTTTTGGGCCCATGTGTAATAAATAGTCCAACACTATAAATAGCTAGCTTTTCCCTTTCATTAGTTAGTTTATGATTATTGATGAATAGAGATTCCTCTTGTGAGAGAATTGAGAGCTTGGAAAAGCTTGTGTTGTAACTTCATTTGAAACGCGGGTTGCAAGGAGATCGGTATCCTTGAGGTCTTCGTAAATAGGGTGCTTCTTGAAGGATCCATCAATTGGGGTTTTAGGGTTTGATATACTCTTTAGTTTCATTGATTTCCTTTTTTGCGTCTTATTATCTATCTTTGCTTTATCGTCTTTTGATTTCCGCACTTTGATTCCACCTTCGTATTTCGGTCGTTATCACTATGCCTTATTATAATGAGCCTACCTATGACGAACATTCTTTATGTTAGGTGGCAAAGAGAACTCATTTCCTTTCAAGAACAAAAACAAAGGAGATATAACATCAACACTCCTGAAGAAAAATATTTATGTGAGATTACAGTTGTCGTTAGATCTTAGTGATCAGCTGAAAGTACAATTGGAGTCTGTACATCCTAGATTGAACATCTTTGCTTCAGCTGAACTTCAATCAGACCCCTTTTGTCCTGTAGACTTGAGAACCTAGTACACTCAATGTTGATGATGTGACTCCATAAATCTTTGTCTGAAATTTTCTTTTTGAGAAACACATATTGACAGTCTTAACTTTTGAGAATACACATTGACGATCTTTTCACAATTGAGGTGGTGCTCCAGCTTGTTCAGCACCAGAACAATCCCGAAGGACCTGAACATGAAATATCCACTTGCATATCCCACTGTTATATGGTACCAGAATAAACAATTGTTCTCTACTTGTAAACATGTCTCACCTAGACATGTCGAAATTCTAGAGCCTCTAGCATGGTATTCGCATCTTTTGCGAAATCCATTGTTTCCAGCATTGGGGACAAATATTCAAATTTAACCACAAGCTGTTAAACTTTATATTGTACACCTCAACATATTGCTGGTGCATAATTCACATCTAAGCATTTTCTCATTTTTCAGTACCAGAGTTCGTTCCTTCTGATTAGTCTTTTCTTCTTTATGGGACAACCATAAATGTCCTCTATTTATGGGTCCGTACTCTTTTGTCCCATTTAATATGAATGGGGAAGTCAAAAGTTATCAAATATTTTCTAAATATTGATAGTTGAAAAAGAAATTGCCTTCTATAGAACTTTTTCTATAAATAGTTCAGCATTCAAGAGCTGGGAGCTCTCCTCTGCTATGGAGAAAAGAGAGAGGAAAGAAGAAAGCCCATCAGCAATTGTGCTACCATGCATGCAGGCAAGTTCAAAAGGACATAGCCATGAGGGGGACGAAACAATTGGGCAGTCAAAGTCTAATGGAAAGCTAGATGAACCTTGTAATCTTGAAACAAGAGAGGCTGGTTTGCAGATTCAGCAGATACACCAACCACATCCAGTGAACATGCAGAGCCCAATAGAGCACGGAGCAGTGGAGACAGATGCACCAAGTTGGGTGAATTTACATATACTGGAACTAAGCAATACTTCTGGAGTCGCTTTTGAAGGTTTTGAGAGTCCCTTCTCATGAGAATTGATGAGAGAAAAATGGCAATTGAGAACAGAAAACGAGGAAAAAGCAGCACAACTCCAAAAAGCAGAGGCATAGGTAAAAACAAATTAAAAAACCTACAGTCTAGTCTCAACAAGGAGGTGGAAGGGGCAAGGAACAGGGGAGGAACTTAAGTTTGACTTTTAAATGAAGGTAAAGATTCTGCCATGGAATGTAAGGGGTTTAAACAGCTGGTCATTTAAGACCCTGGTTAAAACTTGTTTACGAAAATGGAAGGCAGATGTGATTTGTTGCTTACAGGGAACTAAGGTGAGCAAAGAAGTGGAAGACGTGACAATCCAGTTATGGCCATGTAGATGGATGAGATGCGGTTTCATGAAAGCAGAGGGTAGCAGAGGTGGTATTTTAATTATGTGGGATAGCAGGGTGTGGGTGGGCACCAGGGTGGAGGATGGAAATTTCTCACTTAAATTTTGAATCCGCACAGGATTCATTCTGCTGGAACTTTACTGGTGTGTATGCTCCCTCATACTAGGGTTGAGAAAGTCGAATGTTGGGAGGAAATAGCTACAATGAAAAGCTTGAGTGAAGGACCTTGGGTCACATGAAGAGATTTCAATACTGTCAGGCACATGGTGGAAAGAAGGGGATGTACTAGAACACCTAACATCATGACTGATTTTTCTAGATGGATTGAAGATTTGGGTTTGCATGATCCTATTCTAATTGGGTAAATACACTTGGTCGAGAGGATCAACCCACCAGAGCAACGCAAGGCTAGATAGATTACTATACTCTATGGAATGGGAGGAAAACTTCAAGAACATTAGACAAAGAATCCTGCCTAGGGCAACTTCTGACCATAATCCAATTATTTTAGAGTGTGGAGACTGGGAACAAAGGCAATCTTACTTCAAATTTGAAAAATGGTGGCTCAAAGTGTAAGGATTTAATCAACTAGTACATGACTGGTGGAATGGTTTTCTAGTTGAAGGGTGCCCTGATTACAAATTATGCACCAAACTAAAGATGCTTAAACTTAAGTTGAAAGAATGGAGCAGAAATACCTTTTCTAAAATGGCTAATAGAAAAAATAGTCTCCTTGAAGAGTTGTCTGTTTTGGACAAAACTCAGGAAGATAGAGAGCTATCACAAGATAAACAGATGATATGGGCAACAATTTTGGTAGAACCAGAAGTTTTGGCTAAGCATGAAGAAGAAAGGTGGAGACAAAAGTCTAGAGCTCTTTGGCTCAAGCAAGGGGACAAGAATACCAAGTTCTTTCAGAGATCAACAATAGCTCATAGAAGGTACAACACAATTGATAGATTAGTGGTAAGGGGGGAGGAAATCCAGGAGCCAAAGGAAATCAAAGAGACTATCACAGAATTTTATTCTAAGTTATACACAGAATGCCTACATTTGAATTTACAAGTTGCCTTACAAACTCTAGTGAAGAAAATGAATGGCTTCAAAGACCACTCACAGAATCAGAAGTTTTGCAGATCTTGAAACAGTGTGATGGAAACAAAGCTCCTGGTCCTGAGAGATTTACTATGAGCTTCTTCAAGGCATGCTGGGAAATCTTGAAGGATGATTTGATGCAGACTTTAAATAATTTCCACCGAAGGGGTTTCTTCGAAAAGTCTTTCAATGCCACTCTCATAGCATTGATTCCAAAGAAGCCTAAAGCAGTTGATATTAAAGACTTCAGACCTATTAGTCTAATAGGAGGGGTGTACAAAATCATCTCTAAACTTATACCTGAAAGACTCAAAACAGTTATTTGGAAATTAGTGAATGAGCACCAAATGGCTTTCTTGAAAGGAAGACAAATTCTAGATGCATCCATGTTGGCAAATGAACTTGTGAATTCAAGGTGTAAGCAGAAGAAATCAGGCATCCTGTGTAAGCTGGACATTGAAAAGGCATATGATCATGTCAACTGGAATTTTCTTCTAAAAATTCTAAAAGACATGGGTTTCGGTAGCAGGTGGATTAATTGGATCAAGATTTGTATCTCAAGTGTGAATTTTTCTCTCGTTATAAATGGCAAATGTGAAGGTTTTTTCCAGTCACGTAGGGGTCTCCGACAAAGGGACCCTATTGTCACCCTTTCTTTTCATACTAGCTATGGAGGGACTCAATCACATGTTCAGGATAGCAAACCCTAATGGCTGGTTGAAAGGTTTCAGTGCTCAAACTGGAAGAGGGGAAGAAGTGGAGGTTTCCCATTTGCTCTATGCGGATGATGTATTGATTTTTTGTGAAGCAGAGGAGACTCAAATCGGGCATTAGAGAGCTATACTAACAATTTTTGAAGGTATCTTCCAGATAAACCAGGTTGAAAATTTAAAAGTGCTAGCTGAAAGTTAGGGTTGCCAGATGGATCTTTTGTCAACAAAATACTTCGGATTGCCACTAGGAGCAAAGAATAAAGAGCTGGAAATATGGAGTGGGGTGTAAGAAAAAAGTGAGAAATAATTGTCAAGCTGGAAGAGTCAGTACCTTTCACTAGGTGGAAGACTTACTCTCATAAAATCGATGCTAGATGGACTTCTTACCTTCCCCATCCCAAAGAGCATTGAGAAAAGATTTAATAGGCTGAGAAGATTATTTCTATGGCAAGGTAACAAGGAAAAAAGGGGATATAATCTTGTGAAATAGGATGTTTTAACCTTGAGTAATCAAAAGGGGGGCTTGGATTAAAACACCTTAACAATCAGAACAACACGCTTCTTCAAAAATGGCTATGGAGATTCTGTTCAGAAGAAGGGGCTTTGTGGAGAAGATTTATAGTTGGGAAGTATGGCTTGCTCAACCAGTGGACAGTGGGCACCTTTGGGTGTAGTGTGTGGAAAACCATAAGAAAATTTTGGCTGCATTTCAACAACAACATTACAATCAGTGTTGGTAATGGATTGAGAACTGATTTCTGGAATGAAGTGTGGGTTGGAGAAGACAACTTGAGGAATGCCTTCCCCCCACTATATATTCTAAGTTCACAAAGAAATGCCAACATATCTCAAGTGTGGAGTCAACGGGGGTTAGAACTTAATATTCAGAAGAGCACTCAATGATTGGGAAATTAGGGAGTTTGCTAATCTTCTTGATGTCTCGAACTCTTTTCCAGGTTTGTCATTCATAGGCCCAGATGGAAACTGCACAACAAAGGCCTATTTACTATCAAGTCATACTACTGGAAACTAAATACTAACCACACTTTACTGACAAATGGCCTTGGAAGTTTATTTGGAAGACCAGAAGCCCCCCCAAAGGTAGCTTTGTTTGGAATGGTTGGTATGTAGGAAAGTATGCCTTACTCATGAGGCTCTACAGAGGAGAGGGTGGCAGATTTGTTCAAAATGTGTTATGTGTGACCAGTGAATAACCACCTATTTTTGCATTGTAAAGTTGCTACAAGTCTTTGGAATATGTTTTTGTCTATGCTAGGAGTCAGTTGGGTAATGCCTAAAACAACTCTGGAATTACTTAGCAGTTGGAAGGGAATTGGTAATAGAGGAAGGAAGGAGGTCTGGTGGAAGACTATTCCAGCATGTATATGGTGGACTTTGTGGAAAGAAAGAAATGCTAGGTACTTTGAAGGGCAAAAAACTAGCTTACAGATGATTAGAACGAATTGTATAAGTCTTGTTTTTTTGGTGCAAACAGAATTTGGTAGGGGGTGAAGTAGATTTAGTTATTTTATAGAAAACTTGTAGAAAATACCCTTTTGGGGTGTGCTCACCACTCTGTGGGATGTAAGTTTCCACGTCATCATTTGTTGGATGATGAATCTTTAGGTGTGAATACAATGTTACCTTTATCTCAAAAAAAAAAAAATAGTTCTTAAAATATGTAGTTTTGACTTTTAAAAATATAATTGAAGTTTGATTAACAGCAAGAATTGAATATGCCCTCATCCTCCTACATTTACATTCTTTTGGACAAAGGGAGGTTATTCATTTCCCCATTTCCCGTGTGTTATGCAAATGGCAGTTTCAAATTGCATTACTAGAGAAATGGAACCGTGGAAGAAGCAACGTTTCAGAGGGATTAGACTATAGAGTTTAGCATGCAATTGATTTCCATTAAACTTGTGGTTAACTCTTTGATTAAGAATCTGGTGGTTACTGGTTACTGTTCATGCCTTTACTTTTTTCTGTCTTTTACTTGCAGGATTGAATGGCTTCTTTTAATGTTTCAACTCCTTTGTAGTACTTTTACAAGTAGCCCGTGGTGCACTAGTTGTTTTTAATAACAAGTTAAAAAGTAGTCCACTATTGGTAGTATCTAATCTTTTATAGGAAAATAGGGCAAAAGAATCCCATCCAGGAAGAGGACCCCCTAAATGTGGGGATGATTTGCTGGAGAAACGAAAATTGGACATGAACCTGTCTTCTAATACTCCAAAGAATTTTTAGTATTAGATCAACATGTTCATGCGGGACTAACATGAACCCTCATCTTTTTCACATGAGAGATACAGGTCATTGAGCAATAACTTAAGACGGATAGTTCCTATAAAGAGAGAAAGGATCATTCATGTATTGGTAAAAAAGAACTTGTTTAAGGGCTAAAGTTTATAGTTCACTTTATCCAAGATGATTGAGACGCAATAAATAGAAAGATGAAACCAACCTGAAACCTTTTCAAGGCAATTGTTAAGATATTTGGTGCCCTCTTGATCATTAGGCGCTTCCATGCCTTGACGTAGTCATTGCATCTGCACAAACAACCACACATGGTAAATATGAAACCATACGTCATTGCTGAAAGGACAACAAAAATGGCCTTCCAGATTGTAAAAAGGATGCATTAAAATGCAATTGATCATTGGCATGAAAAACCTCACCCATCACATTTATACAAGTTATCTCCATCAAGCCATTCTCTTGCTGTGAACTGATCTAAGCATTCCTCCAAAGATTCAGCATCCCCGTGAATCTCTACTGTCAGATCCATCATATTTTCAAACTGATTTGAAATATTACTGCATTCTGTACAAATGACCTAGAGATAAAAATAACTCATTTACGCAGAGAAGAAAGGAAGAGATGACAATAGTACAAGAGCAAAAACACATGTGCAGCTTGAAATACCAAGAAAACAAAAAAATATTTTGCAGAGTACCTAATTATCCCTTAAACTTGGAACCACTTGTTTGGTGGATGTCTAAACTGTTTGTAGTCCCAATTACTGCTGGACTTGGCTAGAGCTCCATTATTTTAGCCAAGAACAAAAAGGTTTAGCCAAACAATACAGTTCCAAAGTTCATTTATTTTTAGATGTTATGGCTATTTATTCCAAATTGCTTCTTTTTTTTCTTTTTTTTCTGCCAAATTTGTAAAATAACTTGGCTAGAGCTCCATAAAATTTTAGCCAAATAAAAAAGTTTTACCCAGAATAATAGATTCCAACTGTGTACTTCTTAGATGCAGTGATTATTTGTTTCAAATTTGTATTTCTTCTTTTCTGGCCAAATCCATAAGAAGTTTGATCAAACTTCATTATGTTTAGACAAATAACAGCTTTGGCCTATATAATAGAATTCCACCAAAATTCTTTTACAAATTTATCACGAAAAAGATGATCTAGAAAATGAATGAATTTAAAAAATAAAAAATATATTTCATTTTTGAAAATGCCACATGGAAAATTCCACATGACAACACGTGTATGTCGCTTACATGGGATGAGATTGTCCTGGGGGTAAAGGCTATTAAATAGCCGAGTCCAGAGAGGGTAATTAGGACTATGAATAGTTTAGGTTTGCACCGAATAAACAGTGCCAAGTTTAGGTGGGTAATTAGGTTTCTACCAAAATATTTTGATGACGCAGCATTGTGGACAATGACATGCTAAGTCTTCTCCATCATAAATTAGTAACCTGAGATTGCAGGTGACCGCCAAATATGTGCTGAATAAGTGTTGTCTCCTGTGTGTTAGGAGGAACAGCCTTCTCTCCACCAAATTCATCGAGGCACACAGACTGCATCATGTCAATAGCGAACCTACAGAAGGAAATTTTCATTAAAATATGCTTTTGGACATGACCCATCACAGATTATATCACATTGAACACTGTAGCGGAAAATGTGTATCAGACTTCCTCTAAGAAACTCATCAAATTTACTTTATGAAAAGAAACTTACCTCATAAATTCATGGGCATCCTCCTGTTTACCATACCCAAGATTACCACCAATATTGGGCAACCGTGAAAGTATGTTGATTGGTGAAAAGGGCTGCTGACTCCGACTAGCCCGTTCTACATGGTGTTGAAACTCACAAAGGAAGCACCAACCATTCCGCCTACCTGAGGGAAGAGAGGAAAAAGTGCATAACATAAAGAATGTTCCAATTATTCAAAAGAAGCGCTAGCTTGTATACTTATTCTAAACGGATTTACATTCTCTCAGATGGCCTTTCTCCAACAAGTAGGCAACAAGTGGCTTAGTATATGTCAGACATTGTAGAACCACATTAGCAAAGCAACTGCATAAGAACCAAAAGGAATGTATTTAAAATGTAGATTAAAAAACAGATGGCAATTGAAACTATTCTTAGTTACTAGAGTCTAAAAGAGGGAATACCTGTTTCCACAATTAAGGAGCCCACAAGGTGGGAAACCTTGACTATCCCAGTTAAAGAATTCCACGAATTCCTCATATGGGAAAAGTACCTACATGATTAAACCAAACTTTTCAGGTGTTATAAAACAAGTGCATAGTTGTGTATCAACTAAGACAGTGTATACCTTTTTTGAATGGATACTAGAGGTTCCACCAGCATGACTCAGTGAAACAGCAGAAGATTTCCTCCCTTGCAAAGAACTGCCTTTCCCAGATAACTGAAAATCCTTGCATTTAAATTTGTGCCCAGAGTTCCAATGAGATCTTTGGCAAGCTTCAGAGCTGAGAGAGAGAGAGAACAAAACCTATCAGTAGTTATTTAACACGCAATTCCAGAGTCCATACTATATAACCAAAAGGGAAAAGATCGTGGTCATCCCTGAGCAGTGTTTTTAACAGTGAAATGCACACGTGACAAGGTCCATTGGGCTTTAAGCCAAAGGCGAGAAGTAGAACACAAGCTTCTTAAAAGTGAAGTGCACAAGTTATGTAAAATTGCAAAAAGGGAGAGGGTAAAAGATTCCCCTATACCATAATAAATTGATCTGTCATTAAAAAAAAAAGAAGCTCGACATAATTGATCAAGGTTACACTTGGTTATACTTTGGGTATATTCAAACCCCGTCGTTAGAAGAAAATATCTAGCAATTTATTATCATATATTGTGTTAATACTTTCCACTGTCAACAGTAGATTTTATACAAAAACAGAAGCATCCACTGTGGATACCAATTGATTGAAGTCAAGTTACTCTATCAGGTCGGGGCTCTATATATTACAATTAAGCATAAATAGCATAACAGATTGTTCTAGATTGAGATTGTTCTAGATTGCTATGTTATGGATATTAGACACAATTAACTGGTCATTGTTGTCACCATAAGGCAAAAGTCATTTTATGGAGTCCAAAATTTATACTTTCGAATAGATATTGATACTGTTGTAGATTTTGCGTAAACATACAAAAAAGCTACTCCACCAGGGCTTTAGATCCCTGTACATATGTAGATTCTATTATAGATTGTGCATATGTGGCCACAAGAAGTTCTGTTGCCAAAGGCGAAACGAGAGGGAAAAAAAAGCAATCAAGTTTGTTGAGGCTTTTAGCGCATAGCACAAATAAAGCACAGGCTCTAACGAAGAAATTATGAAAAATCTAAATGTAGTTCAAAAACAGTAAGTATAAATCCAAATAACAATTATCTAGACATAACGATTCAGAAATACTAAATTTAAGTGAATAAATACTATAGTTAAGTGTCGCTATCTTCAAGACAAAGCCCCTAGGTCATGAGGCAAACGCAGACCTGAAGAGTCACTTAAATCACACAGTGTACTTCGCACCTTACTTGAGGACTTAAGACACTCCTCATCCGAGCTTTTGAAAACAAAAGCAAGGAGGAGTTTAGATGATTAGGGATCTAATCTCTATATACTAGTACAGAAGAAAACAGTAGAACAGCATAATCATGCATTTATACCAAATTGTGAACTCGAAAAATTGATAGTTGCGGAGTGTGAATGATTAAACATTGATAAGGTAGTAAATTAAACTGTGGTTATGGTGTCTAATAAAACACAAACTGTTATGCAGGGATTGCCAATTTTAACAGCATTTCTTATAGCTAATACATGTATTCTTATTCCATATTCTACCTTGCATAAAATAACAGAAGCTATCAACAATGCAGAGCTTAATCCATAAATCAAGTGCTGGAAGTTTTATACCAACAATGAAAAATGCAGATTTTGAAGGGTAATAAGTATACCTAAAGTAGCCCAATTTTTGGAGTTTCATATCTGCACTACCAAGTATGCGAGTTGTACAGATTCCTTAACTGAACTATCACCAGCAATTTATCAAAAAACACATCAACAGTAATTTTTTTCACTTTCCCTACCTGAAATATCACCATCTTCAGCTAGGAATAGTGAACAATTGACAGTTGAGCTGTATTTTAATAAATGATCGTTGATAGTTCACATAGAAAACTCACACACCTAATAGGTCAGTTCTGAACCTCAAAACACGGAATACTCTAGGTGCTTTTTTCTTTTACCCTTTTAACTCTTTAAATAATTAAAGCACTGACTTTTGTAGCATTCGGAACATCGTATCAGTATCTGTTATAATTATTTCTTATGCAGCCAATCAAACTAAATGTATAGCTGCCGTCAACACCGAACAAGTGAAACAAGTCACAAAAAACAACACTTGTATAAATATAATCAGCACATTATGTTTAGAAATTACAAACATACCAGTACTTAACCATCTTACAACGAGAGCATTGTTTTTTGGTAATACTCCCACAGACGCCACATCCCTCCGGCATTGCCGGCTCCATTGTACGATCACCAAAACTCGCAGAAGAAGACTCAAAATTAGAGTCGTCGTCAACGACAAAGTACTTAGAAGCAGTGGTTTTCACAAGGTAAAGTAGTGCAACTACGACAGCTATAGCCGTCAATACAAATTGCAAGTAGGAATTCAGATCCACTGCTACATGCATTAGAAACGAAGGAAGGTCACTTAACCAAGAAAAAGATGAATATGGCGGCCCTAGGGTTTCGATTCCTCCATTGAATTGGAATAATTTGGGGGAATTTGCTATGGAAATTAAATTTTCTGGAAATTGAAGAAAGGTCCTATTTTTTTTGGAGAGTTGATTGATTGATTTTTCAATTGGTGTTAATAATATGTCAGCAGGCTAATGTAAACAAACAAAAAAAAGGCCTATTGTATTATTTGCTTCAGAAAGGGAAGGGCTCTCCCCATCAATATACATTTGGAGCTTCTATTTTTAATATTTTTATTACCTTTTTGGGTATTGTATTATTTGATTATGGTAAACATCAGTTTTAGGGATTATGTTTTAAATTGGTATTGTGTGTTTGTTTTAGCTGGTACACTATTTTTCTTTCACGTTAAATCTTATGAATTCACTTTATTTGATTATGAATATTCTTCTTCTTTCTAGAAGTGTCAAGCAAGTTTTATAATAAAAATCTTTACTTTTTTGAAATAAAGTTTTTTGTTAACACGTTGCAAAATTAAGGTAAAATTATTTCTATATGAATCGAGCTTTAGGGCTCATTTGGTATGAGGAATAAAGAATAATTAATTAAGCTTAATTTTAAAATAAATTTATTTTATATTTAATTGAGATAAAAAATTTATCTCAAAATTATAATGTAACTTTAATTTTATTCTATAATAAAGTTGGAACAACAATCTTACAATAACTAATTTCAAAATTAAATTATTTTTCGACCAAACGAGCCCTTAATTTTTAACCCAAAAAGATTTTTTTTAAAAAAAAAAGTTGATTTTATAGAAGTAATTGGTATGGCTAGGACATTATTAGAAATTACCCCTATTGCAACAAATCTTTTGGCAACGGTTCCAAAGGCGTTGCGATAGATAGTCTATTGCAACGGTTGGAACCGTTGCAAACAGAATTTGTTCTAGTTGTTCTATAACCGTTGCTATTGATGGATAACCGTTGCAATAAGGTATCTTATAGCAACGGTTTCGTAAACCGTTGCCATAGAGTCACCTATTGCAACGCATTTTTGAAGGAAAAAAAAAAAGCTAAGGCATCGGTTTTCATTTTTCCCTCCCTATTTTTTCATAAGATCCGCCAAAACTATAAAAATATATATAATAAAAATAAAAAATAAAATACAAAAAAAACCTTTCACTCTCATCAGTCCACAAACCCTAGTACTGCCACTACACCGACTGGCCACCGCTCTTTGACTGCCGCTCCGACTTGTCCACTACTGCTCCAATTGTCACTCCGATTGTTGCTCCGACCGCCGCTCCAATTTACTATAGCCGACAGATCTAGTTGCTGAATCCTCTTAGTAAGCTTGCTCTTCATATGAATCCATTCATTTTATGTTGTAATGGAGTCAAGATCTAGAAATTTGGAGCTCTTTGTTGACCAATTCCAAAGGAAAAATATAATTAGGATATTTAAGCTGTTATTTAATTTCTAGCTCTGCTGGTACTATCATTTTTTATTAGATTAGCAAGTCATGTTTGTTAGGTAGCTTTTGATTAGCCAAAAACTGCAATTTACTTTCGTCGTGATTGTTTTTGTCTATTGGTTGCTAGTCATTATATAGCTTCTTGGTACCTATTATTACAAAATTAGATTTTTGTTTGGAGAAAATTCATTCTCTACGGGATGTTATAATGGATGCCTATTGTGGTGGTAGATTTAAAGTATTCAAATCAATTGAGTAATAGAAGTTCACCTGTTAATGACTGTACTTTTGGGTGTAGTCACCAACTCAAGCTTGTCTCTGTGATCATAAAGCCTATACTTCTGTTGTGTGTGTATATGATTTAATTTGTTTTGATTGTTTATAAAATATTACCATAGTTGAAACTGCTAGTCATGACCCCGATCTAGAAGGTTGAACATTGAAAATATTGTTGATCATATATTAGATATTCAGGTCTGAGGGTGTAAAGATTGTACAATTCAGCTACTTTAGTGTAATTGGGATGCAAATCAACCGGAGGTTCTTATGATTTTGGCTAATACAGATATGATTGTTGTTTGGTTTGATGATGGGTCAAGGCAAGACACAAAATTATGGTGGGGATTTTGGTAGGATTGTAATGTTTCAATCCCACGTTTTGAGGCATGGTTGATCTTGAGCCGATTGTCTATCGGAAACAACCTCTCTACTTCTTCGAAGGTAGCGATATGAATTGCGTACATTTCACCCTCCCCAGACCCCACTTTGTGGGAACACACTGGATTTGTTATTGTTGTTGTTGTTGTTGTTATTCTCCTTCTGATCAAGGTTTATTAAATTATATTGATGTACAATCTAAAGAAGCTCTGTGTTACTGAATAACTAATCTCAAACTTGTTTAAGTTCCACAAACAGGAGTAATCTGTTTTGTATATACTCTGAATGCCAGATATCTATGGAATGAACATATGGGTGTGTTGGACGGGATATACTAGTATGACGTAGTGCATTTTTTAATAATATTTTCCCTGACTAAAAAAAGATCTTTGATAAGTAAAGTTGAGGATAAGTCGTAATCAATTAGACATAACAATTTTTAAATGTCATGATGGTTTCTCTTCTGTATATGAACATCAGTTGCATATGTTTCATATACTTTTCATTTATTGTTTGCTAAGGAATTTTCTTCAAAATATATAGGTTTATGAATACAGTTGAAGCTCTGGGAGGAGTTGATTAGCTAGCAGAGAATGTAGTTCTGAAAGACGTTAGCTCTTGGAATGATCCAATTGGAGCACTTACAGTTGGAATCCAATAGCTAGGTCTATCTGGTTGGAAGCCCGAGGAATGCAAAGCTGTTGGAAATGAACTTTTATCATGGAAAAAGAGGGGTATTTCAGAAAATGAAGGTATCTTATTGGTATCACTAATCAGTGATTTATCATGTGTGCAATCAAGAATGCATCAACAGTCTTGAAAATTTTTGTCCTTATTTTTATTTAAGGCAGTGAAGATGGTAAGACTATATGGGCATTAAGACTAAAAACGACTCTTGATAGAAGTCGGAGGTTAATCGAGGAGTATTCTGTGCCACTTCTCTAAATATTCCCTAAAAAAGTCTAGGTATAACAGTTTTTTGGAAAAAAAAAAATTACTTTAGAACACAGTACTGGCTTGTAGGCTTCATTTTATCTCTTGGTATGGGTTTAGCTATGGAGTATTCTGTAGTTTGCAATTTTTTTATTTTTAAAGACTTCCATTTTATATGTGGAAATCATATAAGTTATCCACATTGGATATTTATGTTTGGACCATAACATTATATAGATTGACTAAGTTGGCGGGAAGAAAGTTTGTTTTTTATATCAGCCCTTATTTTATTCAGTGTCATTGACATGCTTGATAGTGAAGACATATATAAATTAGGATTTCAATTGACGTTTGTGGTCTTGTAGATCTTAGGAAAATCTTTGGGGATTCTTGAAAATAGCGTGGGAGCATTCACTGAAGCTGAAATTCGAGCAGGGTATGATTGGACAAATATTTTATCATTCTGAATACTGTTGCTCCAATCTTATTGTTCTTATTTCTACCTTTGACTAGGAGATATTAGTATATGTTGACAAATGTCTAACTTTTTAAAATTACATGTTATTTCTAGTGTTGTTTTTCAGGCCTTGAAGCTTGCTACACTACTTTTGAAGGCTGTTAGAAAGATAATTGGGTCTTCAAGCTGGGACGTTCTTGTTCCAGGAGATGCTTTTGGAGAGCTAATATAGGTGAATGTTTATTTTTATTCTCTTATTACTTATATTTTTGGATCTCTAGCTTGTATTTGCACAATAGACTTAGTTAATTTGCTCGAGCTGTGCAAGCTGGTCAGATACCACAGTTATCAAAAAAGAAAAAAAATGGTTTATTTGCTAAAAATAAGGGCTTTTTTCGTAAAAGAGTTTAGAACAATTCATTCTGATCAAGCAGGGAAGCAGTAGGTTGATTTGAATGCTGATATTTTTAGTGTGATTTCTTTTATTTAGTTCAGTACTAGTTGTATGGTTTGGCCGTAACTCTATACTGTGAATTGCATGTTCTATCTGAACAAGTTTTATGTGATGCTGCTCGTATCAATAATTAGAGTATATGTTGGCTTATTATTTACATTCAGGTGGAGAGAATTATACCGGGGACTCTACATCATCTGCAACAGGACCTGTTATTCATGTAGTGAATAAAACTGATGGAGATGAAGAAGTTGCTAGTGCTTCTACAGAATCTTACAGCATTAGAAACTTATGGATTACTCAAAGCAGGATATACTGAATGTTGTTGTTGACCATCTTGCAGGTGACTGCAGCAGGAAGTAACATATCTGGAGTTGTACTTCTACAAGAGCTACCTCATTTATCTCATCTAGGCGTTAGGGCACGACAGGTGAGTTCCAAATTTCGCTACCATCTCCAAAAGTTAATTATAGACTTTCTTTTATGTGATTGTTAGTTATAGAAGTGTTACATACTTCTGATTGTAGGAAAAAGTAGTTTTTGTAACCTGTGACGACGATGACAAAGTTTCTGATGTAAGACAACTACTAGGAAAATATGTGAGGTTGTTTTCTTCACCTTTTAACTCACTGGTGCTTCAAATACATTAGTAGTTTCTTTATTTTGTCCTTAATTTTCTATGTTTTTTTCTTTTGTTTTTCAGGTTAGAACCATCATCAATAGGTGTAAAGTTAACTGCTTCTTCATCGAAAATCGCCACTCGAACTTGATACTTTATGGAAAAACTAATGACCGTTTGACTTTGACATTTTGCTTTTGGATTTAGATTACTAGTTTGTTGGATATTTTAATTTGAATTATTAATGAAAGATTTTGTTGTGATGTGTATATATAATTGTGTATTAATATAATTCTCTCTCTATATATATATCAATTGGTATTTAAACTAGCTACAATAATAGGTGGCGAAAAAATATTGCAAACGATTCAAAAATCGTTGTAATAGGTGTCAAAACCGTTGCCATCGGTAGTGAAAAATCAGTGCAAAAGATCAATAATTGTTGTAATAAGGATATTGCAACTTTTTGTTGTTGCAATAGAATCTATTGCAACGGTTCTTCGCCGTTGCAATAGAGTCTATTACAACATCTCTCAACTGTTGCAATACAGTCTATCGCAACGGTTTCTAACCGTTACAATAGATTTTATTGCAACGGTGCTAAGACATTGCAATAAATAATTTGAACCGTCTCTATAGGAGTTGCAACAACCATTGTAATAGATAGACCTATTGCAATAGTTGTTATAACCGTTGCAAATGTCATTGAGATAGGCCTATCCCAATGCCCACATATGCAACGCATATAAAATTGTTGCGGTAGCTCTATGGCAACGGTTTTTATATCTATCGCAACGTCTTTTGAACCGTTGCCATAGGGGTGATTTCTGGTAGTGGGAGTTGTGGCAGAGGCAATTTGTCTTCATATAGGAAAGCCTCCGATCACAAATGGAGTTGGTCATTGATGTTGTAGCTACTTAGAGGCCGTTTCGCCATAGATATTTTTTTACTTTTTTTTTCAATTTTTTTTTTCACTTTATGGAATCATGGTAAACATTTCAAAATTATTTTGAAAAAAAGTGGAAACAACTTTTTGTTGTTTTCACTTTTTTTCAACTCCAACTTCAAGTTTTTTTATATTACATGTAACCCTAATTTTTTTAATATTACATAAAAGGTCCTTAAATGGTTTAGATGAGTTTTGGAGCAAATCCGAAAAGAAAGATATTTTTTATGAACAACAAATTAAGTTCGAACACATTTTTGAAAGACATTTCTTCTCGGTAAAAGACATTTTTGAACAACAAATAAAGATTTTTAAACTAAAAGACCGGTATATTTTCATTATTTGTAGATATATTTTCATTTTTAAGCTCAGGACCCCTTCCATCATTGATGTGAAATTCTTTTCATTCATAAGTATAATTAGTAGATAAATTAGTTGGGTAATTTTGATAGTTTTAAAAAGTTTGGGGTATAAAATTAAATTTTAAAAAGACTTTTCAAAAGTCAAAACACATCTTTCAAAATACATGGTCAAACACAACTCCAACTCCAACTTCAAAATTTTTTAGTTTTTATGGCCAAACGCCTACTTAATATTCAGACATGTTCCTAGTTTTGGATGTGATATATGTGTACCTATTATAATTGCTTGCATTTTTAGGTTGTACTCTACTAATTAAGGTTTTTGTTTAGGTGGTTATTATATTGTTGTGATGGTGGTTTAAATATAATATTATTTAAATTTAGTTGTAGTTTTGTCCTTTAAATTATTGATGTGAGACATTATGTAATGACGAAAAATAATAGAACTTATTTAAATGTATTAATCAAAATAATATAACACAATATAATATAGAGAAAAATACATCATTTTCCTTTGAACTTGTTAGCATAACTTACTTTACACCCTAAACTACACAAACAATTATATATCTCCCTTAATAACTTTTAATAGAATTATATTCAACCCCGTATAGCCTATCCGAAGTCAAGGCTGGGTAGTGTTGGACACACGCATTTTGATTTGTCCACGTTATTTGATGATATTATATATTTAAACCCAACCCAACCCTTATTAAAACCCGACCCAATCCTTAAAACCCGACTCAACCCTAACAAATACCCCTAATTCTCTTAGTGAAAGTCATTTCTCTTACTTTAGCAGCCAAAATTGCGAATTTAGGTTCCCTCTCAACTCTATTTCACCCAAAATCATATGATCTACAACTCGATTAAGGGGTCAAACGGGTTAGTTTTAGGGTTTTTCGTCGCGTATAAATTGTTTGAGTTCTTGTATTTAGAATTTAGGTTTTTTTTTATCCTGTAAAAATTGATTTTGTTCTAAAAATCATATTTTTTTTAATCTTTTTTCAGATTAACTATGAATTTTGTGTACATTACATTGAGGTTTCATCATGGAGGAACAGCAAAAGCCTCATATAAAGTACCATGGAGATATTGTTACAGACTGTTTTGATGTCGATATTGACAAATTTTCCTCTTTTGAGTTTGTTGGGTATGTTAATAAAATTAGTTATAATGTTTCCTCGTGTATTGTCTATATCAGACCTCCTAAACGTAATTATCTAGTAAAATTAACTTGTGATAGGGATATTTTGGGTATTGTACCTCAACTTAACAATGGAGATATAGTTTCATTTTATGTGTCACATTTAGTAGATGAATCCCATGTGGTCCCTGTCGTTAAATATGTTTTCCATATGGGTAGAGAATCTTCTACTTTTTTTGACAAATAGTCCAATCAAGACTATGGGATTAGTGAAAAATTAGTATTTGAAAAGGACTTTGTAGAGGCTACAACATCTCAACAGCCTTTTGTGAGTGAAAATTTAAATAATAGTACTAGTACTTCTAGTGTTGGGGAGTTGAGTGGTGTTGGCGTTGTTGATTCTAACGGTGAGGAGTTAGGTGATGTAGAGGAAAACTTGGGTAGTGATATTGCTACAACTGTTGAGCAGAACTTAAGTAGTGCACCCTCTGCTAGTATTGTGAAAAATAGTGATGTTGGTGGTGTTGCTGCTACTGGTGAGCAGAACTTGAATAGTGATAGTGGTGGGGGTGTTGTTAATGGTAAGCAGATCTTGGATAGTGACTGTGGTGCTGCTCCTCATGGTGAGCAAAACTTGGGTGGGACTAGCTTTGTTACTACACCAGATGTCCCAATAGTTTTATCTGATTGGGAAAGTGAATCTGATGATACTGCAAATTCAGATTATGAAGATTTTTTTTATGAAGGTGAAGATGAATATGGTAGTAATGTTCATAATAAGGTTAGAATTTTGAAGGGAGAAAACTGAACTGCCTAAAAGAAGAGAGTTAAAGAAAAAAAGGAAGAAAAAAAAGCCTAGAACTGAAGAGGTTAGTTTACGTAAAAAAGGAGTTGACTTAGGATATGCTAAGTTCTTATCCAACAAAAAACTACTTTAGAGGGCAAAGTAGTTGAAAATGAGCCATATTTTGATTTTGATTGAGATGTTATCTTTGAAATAGATAGTGATGATGGCATTGAGGGGATGATGAAGTAGAATAACCTGCAAGAAGAGAAGGAAAAACAAGAAGAGCAAAAAGAAATCATAAGAGAATTATCTTTGATCCTACTTATAAAAAAATAGTTTGAGAGTTTGGTCTTTGTTTTGAAAATGTTCAGCAATTTAGAAAAGCTATTACTATGTATGTTGTGCAAGAGCATGTAGAAGTAGACAAGTATGTCAATGAACCAAAAAGGGTGAAAGTAAAATGTATTGATGGTTGTCCATGATTGTTGTTTGGAAGCCATGATTCTAGAACTGGAGATTTTTAGGTGAAGAAGTATAATTCAGTGTCTATATGTAATGCCACAACCAAAAATAAACTTATGAATTCAAAGTACTTGGCAGAGAGATACAAGGACAGGATTATGTTTGAGCCTGGTACTAGAGTTCTTCAGCTTCAAAACTTGATGTAAAAGAGTTGGAGGTGTATATTGAAGGACAGTGGCAAAAAAAGCTAGAAATATTATGTTGCAACAGATCATGGGTGGCCATGCAGAGAAGTTTAAAAGAATTTTGAATTATAGAGATGAGCTTTTAAAGACCAATCCAGGTAGCACATGTGCGGTGAGGCTTAGTAAAGAAACCTTTGAAGATGGAAGAAAATAGTTTCAATCATTTTATATATGTTTTGATGCTTTGAAGAAAGCATTCAAAGCTTGTGCTAGGAGATGTATTGGATTTGATGGTTGCTTTTTGAAAGGTGTTTGTAAAGGTCAACTACTTGTGGCTGCTTATAAAGATGAGAATAATCAAATGCTACCACTATCCTGGGCAG
The DNA here is from genome assembly GCF_002878395.1 of Capsicum annuum. Lineage (NCBI taxonomy): Eukaryota > Viridiplantae > Streptophyta > Magnoliopsida > Solanales > Solanaceae > Capsicum > Capsicum annuum. The sequence continues at coordinate 32,647,381 of NC_061111.1, read as the reverse complement.
TGGTTGAAGTTGAAAACAAATTCACTTGGAGATGGTTTGTTAGACTTGTGAATAATGACCTTGAGCTGGGAGATGGATTAGAATTAACTACTATTACTGATATGCAGAAAGTAATGTATTTGTTGTTCATTTTCTTTATTTTTTTCTTTTAACTATACTTTCTGTTTTTAACTATAATCTCTAACATTTATTATTTTTTGAAGGGTCTTGACAATGCAATTACAAAATTACTGTCAAATGCAGAACAAAGAATGTGTGCAAGACATATTCTAGCCAAATGGTCCAAAGAATGGAAGGGTATTGAAAGGAGAAACTATTTTTGGAGATGTGCCAAATCTACATATGAGCAAGAATTAAGAGGAAATTTGGATCACATGATGTTGTTGGGGGATAAAATTTGTGAAGACCTACTGTATTACAATATTAAAAGGTAGTCCAAAGTGTACTTCAAGTATCATAGTTGTTGTGACAGTGTTGACAACAACATGATTGAAAGTTTTAATTCATGGATATTGGGGTCCAGACACAAGACTATCATCATAATACTTGAAGGAATAAGGGTCAAGGTGATGAGAAGAATAATACAATTAAGAGAGTTTGCTAATACTTGGTTAAATGATATTTCTCCAATGGCACTAAAAATATTGCAAGATAACACACCAAAATCAATGAAGTGTAACTTTGAGTGGAATGCTGAGTTTGATTTTGAAGTTAGGATAGCTGGGAAAATACTTTCATAGTGAATTTGAGAGATAGAACTTGTACTTGTATGTCTTGGATGTTGAAAGGTATACCTTGTTGTTATGTCATAGTTGCACTACATTATAGGAGATTAGAGCCAATTTATTATGTTGCACATTGGTATCCAAGGAAACCTATCTCAAGACCTATAGTTACTATATTCAGCCTATTACTAATATGCAAATATGGTCAAAATCAACCAACCCTTCTGTTTTACCTCCAATAATAAAGAACAGGCCAGGCAGACCTGACAAATTTAGAAGAAAGGAGCAAAGTGAAAACAATACTGGAAAGTTGTCTAAACGTGGTATTGAGATGAGCTGCAACATATGTCATGCCAAGGATCATAATAAGAGGGGTTGTCATTTGGCTACAAGTTCAACAAAATCAAGTGTAGGTTCCTCTGCAGCACCAAACATAAAAAGAGGAAGAGAAAGACCAAAAGGGTCTACAAAGATAACACTTGACTTGTCATTTACTACTAGTTAATTTCTCTTTTATTTTCTTATATTTTTTATTATATGTTATAGGATGTTGTTGCTGCTGCTGGCAAAGAAAGAAGAGTTGATGCTTTTGTCGCTGGTAGAGGAAAAGGAGCTGCTGCTGGTAGAGGAAGGGGAGCTGATACTGCTGCTACTATGGATGGTGTTGGTGAAGGAAGAGGGTCTGTTGCTGCTACTGTGGGTGGTATTGATTGAGAAAGAGGAGCTGCACCTTCTACTATTGATGATAATGGTAGAGGTAGAGGAGCTGCAACTTCTACTATTATTGGTATTGGTAGAGGTAAAGGAATAGAAGCTAGTGCTAATAAAGGAAGGAAAGCTGATGGTGTCACTGGTGTTAGAAGAGGTAGAAGGACACCTTTTAAAAGACCTAGGATGGTTGGAATAGGGGTGCTTCAGACAGAGAGTGATTACAAAATTCTCAATGTAAGTTAGATTTGATGAAATTTCTCTAGTTTAAAGTCTATCTTTTAAAAGTCTTAAATAAATTTATTCTATTCTATTTTTTTCAGCCTGCAATGCCTATGAACTCTTCCATAGTGATTGGACATCTTAGACATTACAAACCAACATCGGGTGTAAAATGAAAAGAAAAGAAAGTTGTGACCCAACAAGATCTTGAAGTCATGAGAGAACAAAAAAGGATAAGGACAAGGTCAAATGCTGCTTTGTGTATTAATGTTGTGTACTAAAATAGTAGTGACTTTCACTCAGCTAATTTCTATTTTGATTAGTAACTTCAATTATACAGTTGTGGCTGCACTAATTTGATGTGTAATTGGATAATGCAAATGTGACTACACTTTGGCCACATATTTTTGTAAAAATATGAGCAGTTGTGACTGCACCATTTTGATGTGTCTGTTTGAAGCATTTATGCACTTGTGTCTGTGCAATTCTCATTTGACTATAAGCAGTTATGGTTGCACTATTTTTGTATATTTGTTGGAGGGATTTATGTAGTTATGACTGGATCATTAATGATAGTTTGTGCGGTTTTGCTTAACTAGTACTAAGGTAACTTCATAACAAAAGAAGTTGCACTATTACAAAAGAAACAAATGCTTAAAATGCAATCAATTCAACTACCTTTCTTTATACATATCAAGAGAACCACCAGCTAAAGTACATTACAAAAGAAGCTTAAAAAAAGTTGCACCATTCAATACAAAATACAACAACGTAGTGCTCAAGAGACAATCACCAGCCAAAGAACATTACAAAATAAGCTTAAAGAAGCTGCACCATTCAAGACAAAATATGCTAGATATTTCTAACTACAACCTACTGCTAAGGTAACCTCATTGAACCTTTCTTTATGTGTATCATCCCAAGCCAACAACTTATAGCTATTAGTAGTACAGAACAACAAAACACAACAAATTTAACAATTCTTCTCCACTTCTTCTCTCTTCCTTCGATCTTCTCAATCTTTTCTTTTAACTTCTTCAATTTCATATTAACACAATTATCATCTTTTTTGGATTCTTTGGAATTGTCTACTTCATGAGAAGCTTCCTCAACAAATTTGTTCAACTTAAATTTTTCAAATTCATTAATCGATGCATGATTGTCAATATATTGAGAAGACTTAACTAAATTCTCAAGCTCACCTAATTTTTCTATTAGTTTAGGAATCACATGGTTGGACCTCGGATCAATATCTTCTCTATCTCTCCAACATAAAAAATCACAAAATCTTGAATCCTTCAGTGGTGACAAATAACGAATGAATTAGTCTTTAATCAAATCTATCAGAATAGTAAAAGCAAAAAAAAATGATATTTACCCCATAATAAGGACATGCTCAATATCTTCTGCCAGGATTCCTCGAAGTCCAAGATGTCTTCATATGCAACAAAAAATCATGATTCTTTTTTGTACAAAGCACTATCATTTTATTCCATACAAAGTTTAGTCAAATTAATAGATCTCATTATGTGCTGCAAAAATAAATTAGGGTTCTTTAAGAGTGCTTAAATTTGAAACGAAAGAGAAATCAATGTCAAATTTTACTTAAATTTCATAGAAGGGGCATATTTTAAATAGATTGATGAAGAAGAGTAGTAAATTAGGGTTTTTGAGGAGAAATTTGGGTTGGGTGATTTAGGAATTTATAACTGTTACTTATTTAAAAGGAATATTTTAGTTTACAAAGAAAATTAAAAAACAAAGTTACCTATTTGACGCGCTCAGCAACATACAACTTCACTTGGACTTCTAAGGGTTGAATATAATTCAGTTAAAAATTATTTAGGAGGTTATATAATTGTCCGAGTAGTTTAGAATCTAAAGTAAGTTATGTTGACTAGTTCAGGGGGAAAATGATGTATTTTCTCTATTATATAATATGATACATTATGAAATGATATGTACATTCAAATAAAGTGTCAGTAACATCTACTAACCCAAAAGTAGTTACTCGGTAATCAAATCCTCAAACCAACAATTTTTTCGATCTTTGATTACAAACTCTTTCATGAAAAAAGCTATCTATATCCAATTCAAAGTTTCTCACATTTTACAATGTAATTGACGACAAGAGCTTCTTATGAGCATGCATGTCATCTTTACCTTAGAATTTTTTAAGATTGTTAAACTTAAATTATTTGACTTGATGCGGTTCAGAGTGATGAACTCTTTTTTCACTCTATTTCACCTAGTTCAACCTCCAAGATTAATACCTTCTCATTTGGTAAATAGTTGAAGAAGGTTCTTGAATAATTACTATTAAAGATTCATTTAATTTGAAGCTTGAGCTCCAAATTTGAAATTTAATATTTTTTTAGTGGGGTATGATTAACATTTATATATTGAAAATACATAAAAGATGCCATGTACAAAATTTGATGAAGATTAGAATTGATTTGAACCTGTTTGGAGTAGGAAACTCGAGCCGAAAATATTATTGTTATATTATATATCATGTGTGTATCAACACATATATACACAAATATACACTTATATACAAGGGATACACATATATACATAGATTATATAAGCGATATTTTTATGAATATACACCTCTTTCCTCACTTCAGAACCCAATACACCATTCTCTTTACTATCATTATTGATCAACATTTGTTGTGGGATTTAAATTTCTGGAAAATTAATGAAGGTTACCTTTTTTAAAGGTTCGATTGACTGTGCAATTGGTGTTCATATGTCAGCAAATTAATGCAAACAAAAAAAATTAGAGAGAAAAGGCCTACTTGTGAGCTCTCCATAAATATACATTTCTTTTTATTTTTCATATTGGAAAAATAGTTCGGTGGATCCTTGTATTTGGTCTGGTTTGTAAAGTGAATACTTTTACTTACACTATTGTCATCTGGACCCTTTAACTTATTAAAAATGATTTTTTTGAACCATTGTTTGCATATGTGGCATTAAATTTTGATGATTTGGGAAAGAGCATGTAAAACACGCCCTTTTCAGCGAGTAAGGCCTATTTTTTTACCTTTAAAATATTTTTTTTGAAATAATTATAAATTTAATAAGCAAATTTTGATCTTCCTCTTCATTCCCCCACCCACCAGCCCCCCTCTCCGCCATTACCCCACCCCGTCCCATCCCTTAGCCCCTTCCCCCCGTCCCATTCCCTAGCCCCTCTGCCCCGTGCCATCCTTGACCTAACCCAACCCCGGGCCTTATTGTAATGGGCATCCCAAGTCCAACCAAGACCGAGGACCGCCCCCTGTCACCCAAACCAATCACCTATATCCAACCTTAGATTGATTGAATTTTGAGTATATAACAAGAAAACGTAAATGCTCTCATGAAGACTCTAAGATAGGGTTACAATTGTGACCGGCCCAACTGAGTCCAACCATATTAAATCAACCATCCAACCATACTAACCAAACCACAAGCCATAAACCAGGCCACAATCAAAGAGAAAATCTAAACATTATATGATAATCAATTCCAAAATGTAATACAATGGAACAACCAACAATATCATCCAATAATGTCTGCCCCAACACCAATACCAATGCCAAGGCCGACACCAATACCGATCCCGCGCTTACCAACTCCCAAAAGTACCATAAAGCCTCTATCTAAAAGATTAAATAAATTCGGTTGGGACATGCCCCTAACTATGGCCAAAACCAATGTCCAGAATAAAGTCAAAATGTCTAACAATATCCATAACATGAAATGATGCCTTCCGAAAGGATGGAAGATCACCACTTCAGTTCAAATGTTGTCCCCAAGTTAATCATTATGTAGGAGGAGTCGAACAGCTGGTTCATGCATAGCGTGGGTATACATCCTCCCGTAGACGGGTTCAAATGACCACTAGCATGAATCTCAGAATAAGGACAAAATATACTAGTTATAAAACCAAGTAAAAATTCATTTATAATGCATACAACCATACATATATGTAAGTACTGGGAAAGGGGAACTGAGTTTAGGATACCTTTAAAACCTTTACCTGAGTTGTGTAGCTTGGCCGTCCTAAACCACCCACGAGCGATATAGGTTCATCTCTCTTTGCTGAAAAGGCCTCAGTGCGTGTAGCTGCACGACCAAGAAAGTATCCCATGGGATGACTAGTACATCCCCCAATAGTGTGACATTAGGCACACGGTCCACTAAGACCAATCCTTATATCAGCAAATATAAGTTTCCAGTTTTGGTCCCCACGGGACCGCCACCTTCCATGACTTTGCTACACCCCCCGCTATTAATGCCCAACTAAAATCGTTTCCAAATATTCTAACCATTTACCATTATATTTAACCAAGGCCAATGTTAGTGATATCGTCATACCACCCCATTACTTGCAAGCAATATCCATCCAAACTATTAAGGTTAAGGGAACTTTCAAGTACCCTTCCATATATCATATTAAACCACTTGGGAGACTTCCATGTTCCCTACAAGCATAGCCATTTAGCCTTTAGCCTTTTCAAACTATTTAAACCATTTAAAGCTTTATTACATAAGCTGAAAACAAACAAGAGTTCCATTAAAAGAAGTCAATGCAATGAATATACCTTTATAAGCATTTTATTAAACACTTTGGGGGCATAATATAACCAAACCAATTCCAATGACCATTAAACCATTACCATCCAAATCAATTGTCCAAAACCATCATTATTGCATATATAAGCATAATTAAAACCATAGAAAATCATAGCCAAACATTTAATATCAAAACCCTCAAATAATAGTTGAAATCATAATCATGAAATAATAAAACCATGAAATCAATCATATAAACCATGCCTTTAGTTGAAATTACAATAAGGGAAGAGAATCATTCCTTGTACTGAAGAATTGGTGGAATGAAATCACCAATACAAGCCCCAAAGCAATCCTTTTGTTGACACCCTAGCTCTCTCGCCCCAAAAGCTCTTGAGAGAATTATGGAGTATTTTGGAATAGTTTCTAAGGATTAATGAATAGAATAATAGGGTAAATAACCTCCTAAGTGTATTAGAAGTCGTGGTTCCTAATTAGGGTAAGTAAGGAAATTTCCAGAATACCCCCACTTAAGTTGCACAAAAATCTCATCACAGGGATAAGACTGACCCATACGAGTTGTACCCTCCTATATGGTTGGTTTCCACCACTCGTATCTAGGTCTCACCCTTTGGATCAGATACTGTCCAGTATACGATTCATCCAACCAAGTCGTGACCACAACATATGATCCGTACCCATGACCCGTATCCTTGGCAGAATGAAATACCAGGAGAATCAAACACTGCCCACCATATGAGTCCTTGATACGACTCTTACCAAGCCATATGAATCATACCTCTAAGTCGTAACCATTCCAGTGACCAAAACCACTACACCAACTAACACTGGTCAGCATACGACAGGACTATCCCACTCGTACCCCAATATACGGCTCATACCCCTGAGTCATATTGGGTCCGGAGAATGGGAATTCCAGGAAATTTCTAAGGGTTAAAACCTAAGATGTTTTAGTCTCCCCCACTAGTAACATTCGTCCCCGAATGACAGACAAGGTAGGGGTAACCACACATAGAGTCATTTGAATTATCAAACATATTCCCAATATTTATTAAAGTTTGAAAACAAAAAGGCAAATTTATTAATCTTTTCTTTAATAAACTCAAAAAATAAAGATGTGTTCAAGAACATATACCTTCCGCACGAATTCCAGGAGCAGAAAACAGATGTAGATACTTGGACTTTATGTCCTCTTCCATTTCTTAAGTAGCTTTTTCCATATTATAGTTCCACTATAGAACCTTAATCAAAGCCACATCCTTGGTCCGCAACCGGCAAACTTGCCTATCCAATATCTCAACCGAGACTTCTTCATAAGACAAGGAATTCGAGATATCCAACCATTCCAAAGAAACAATCGAAGAAGGATCACCAATGCACTTTATTAATATGGAAACATGAAAGATCGGATGAACCAAACATAAGATAGATGGCAATTCTAACTCATAAGCAACATTGCCAACTCTCCGCAAAATCCCATAAGGACTAACATATCAGGGAGTGAGTTTCCCCTTTTACCCAAACTGCACTACTCTCTTCATGGGAGACACCTTGAGGAACACCCTATCCCCGACCTCAAACTCCAAGTCTCTATGCGTAACATCCACATAGAACTTTTGGCGACTTTGGACTGCTTTAAGCCTATCCCGAATCACCTTCACCTTCTTCATTGCTTGGTGAACCAACTTTGGGCCAAACATGTCCACTTCACTAAGATCAAACCAACCAATAGAAGATATACACCTCCTAAACAATACCTCAAAAGGAGCTATACCAATACCCGAATGGTAGTTATTGTTATAAGTAAACTCCACCAAAGGTAGATGCTCAATCCAATTGCCACCATAGATAATCACACAAGCCCGAAGCATATCCTTCAATGTCTGAATAGTTCTTTTGCCCATCCGACTATGGATGAAAAGTAGTACTCAGACTAACCTTAGTCCCCAACCCTTTTTGGAAAGACTGCCAGGAGTGAGACATAAACTGCATACCACGATTAGAAATAATCAAAACAGGCACCCCATGCAGCTTTACGATCTCTTGGTGATATAGCTTCGCATTATCCTCCATTGAAAAGGTAGTCCGCACTGGCAAAAAATGTGCAGACTTAGTCCTCCTATCCACGGTGACCCAAATCGAATCATACTGATTTTGAGAAAGACTGGTAACGAAATCCATATTGATTACTTCCCACTTCTATTTGGGTAAATTAATTTCTTAATAAAACCCTTCTTGCCTCATGTGCTCAACCTTAACCTATTGACACACCATACACTTAGCCATAAAATCTGCCACATCTCTCTTTATGCCATTCCACTAATAGATATCCTTGAGAATATGATACATCTTAGTCGAGCTGGTATGAACAACATAAGGCAACTCATGCACCTCATTAGAAACCCTTTACAGCAACCCGTCAATATCAGGAACACACAACCTCTATTGGTACCATAAAGTACCATCACCACTGATCTCAAACACTACTACCTTTTGTCCACCAACGTCACTATTGATTTTCATCAAGACAGGATCCAACACTTGCTTCTCCTTAATCTCCGCACTAATAGATGATCGAACCACCTTTTGCACCATCACACTACTATCCTTAGAGTCTAAGAGACGAACTCCAAGTTGGCCAAGTGGGGAATATCCTTCATCAATTCTCTCTTTCCCCCTCTACATGAGCCAAGCTCCCTATGGATAGCCTGCTAAGAGTATCAACAATCACATTAGTCTTACCTGGGTGGTAGTGAAGACTCATATCATAATTCTTGTAAAGCTCAATCCATTTTCTATGCCTGAGATTAAGCTCTTTTTGAGTGAACAGGTACTGAAGACTCTTGTGATTAAAAAAATATCCACGTGAACACTATATAAATAATACCTCCATATTTTTAAATCAAACACAATCGCAAACAACTTCAAATCATGAGTAAGATAATTCCTCTCATGTACCTTCAACTGCCTGGAAGCATAGGTAATCACCTTCCTATGTTGCATCAACACATAACTAAAACCTACCTGAGATGCATCACAATAAACCATGAACCCATCATTTCCCTCTGGAAAAGTCAGGACTGGAATCGAAGTTAACTTATCCTTTGATGTTTTGACGAAACATTTTGCATCTTTTCTTGAGAAAATTGGATGTTTTCAAGCAACCAAAGTTGCATTTGATGCGGGTTTTTAGTGTTTCAGGGCAAGGAGTTAGCTGAAGGAAAAGACTCTGGAAAGTGGTAGAAAAGTATTTTTGACGGTTGAAATGGTGGACCGTCACACCTTCGACTGACCACCAACCTTACCGTCAAGTCTTAGGTAGAACCTAAGGTTTTAGAACTCTCAGCGATAGACCAAATAGTAGACCATCAAATCTACGACGGACTACCAGCTTGGCCATCAGTCTTATCCAAAATATTGCCTCCCGAAAGACTCAGCGATAGACCAAATAGTAGACCGTCAGATCTGCAACGGACCACCAGCTTGGCCGTTAGTCTTATCCAAAACATTACCTCCTGAAAGACTCAGCGACAGACCTAATGGTGGACCGTCAGTCTTTCAACGGACCACCAGATTGGCCGTCAGTCTTATCCAGAAAATTACCTCCTGAAAGACTCAGCGACGGACCAAATGGTGGATTGTCAGTCTTTCGACGGACCACTAGATTAGCTGTCAGCCTTATCCAGAATGTGACTATCCAGGATCAGTAGTGACGAATCAAATGGTGGACTGTCAACCCCTCGATGGAACACCAATTTGGCCGTCAGTTTTGACGGAGTTTTCTAAATTCAAATTTTAGATTCTTTTTACTTGGGAACGTATAAATACCAGTTTTAGATTTTATTATAGGATCTATCTTTCCTTTTTCATTGGTTATCATAGTCTTTATATCTAAAACCTCTTTATAACCTAGTATTTTAGGGGAATTAAGAAAATCTTGTGGAGCTAATCATTCCATCTCTATTTTAGATTCAAGGACAAATTCTTGTAACCTTTGTAAGTAAATCTTGAATTAATTTATGAATAACTCAATGGTTTCTTCTCTTTCTATTATGGAGATGTGTGTCTAAACTCCCATAACTAGGGTTATGGGAACCTTGATGTGAAAAGCTGAATTGGGTTGTGAATCTAGTAGAGTCCCATGATTAATTGATATTGCATAATCCTTTCTTCACTTTAATGACTTTTCTTGATTGCAAACTTGAAAAGTGAGCCCAATAACATCACTTGTTCGAATGAAAAAGTGTTTATTGGGAAAATAAAGGGTTTACATAAATCTAACGGCTTTAACCTTTAGATAGAGGGTAGATGCCTTAACCGAATCAACCCATGTGAGAATATAGTTAAATAAATAATATGTTCCTTATGTTTGAAAGAATTAAGGGATAAAATTACTTATTTAGGTTGAGAAACTAATGGGTAAACCATTGAATTCAATTACTCTTACAATTAGAATTGTTCATAGTGAATTCAAAATAGTTCACAACCCTAGCTATTTAACTATCTTAGTAACCATAACCCTAGTTTGACTACTCTCACTGAATTATATTTTTTTTACAATCAACAAGTGGATTACTTTCTGTGACAAATATTTTTATACAATTGATAAATCAAAAACCCCCTTTTTCTTCAGAAACCTTCGACCAACAGTCTAATAACAACCACAATACTTAGTAAACACAGTATACCCTATGGGATTTAACACCCAACCCAGTTGGGTTCTATATTTGACAGCGACCGCTTATACTTTCATAAGAAGGTTATAATTTGGGCGTAACAAAAGATAGTGCCGTTGCCGAGGAACAATTTGGCATTTTGAGTTGATTTGAAATTTTAGCTTACTTGCTTAAATTTGAACTTTTAAATATTTTTTTAGTTTATTTCTTTTATTTTCTTTTATTTTTATTTTTCTCACACCTTTCTTGAGATGTCAACCTAGATAGCTATTTTTTTGAGTGATGACGATTCTTGTTATTATTGTGGCAGACCACATTATGAGGCTTACTGTCTAGATTTAGATGGAAGTTCATGGATGAGACCTTCATAATATGATGCGAATACTGTTCTAACTGGGGAATACACTGCAACTTGGTGTTTGGCTTGTAGTTAAAGTGATCATTCTGAAGATATATGTCCTACCATAATTCAAACGAGCAATTTGGAGAAATTAATGAAATGAATTTTAGAGTTTCAAACACAATTGTGGGCAGAGCTGAAGGAGTTACCACTGCTACCATGTATACAATAGCTAAATAAAAAAGAATATGAGGAGGACATTAGAAAATTTATGGAGAAAACACAAGAATCTCAGCCACTCGATTGTCATCTTGATCTTGAGACTAATATTGAGAAAGTGAATATAAGTGAAGGTATTGAGGATAGTGTAAATTTTGAAATAGGATTTGTTGGTCCCCATTCAAAGAACTTTTCTACATTATGTTTAGATGGTATCTTGTCAGTGGAATCGTTTAAAATAGTAGAAGAGTGTGAAGATGAGGAATAAGAATCCTATATTCTTGATTTTACACTAGACAAGCAACATAAAAATACACTCCACTTTAGGGCCGAGTGGTTTACCATGATCATTCTACTACTCAGTTCCTTAATTTTTATACCACCTCTCTATGAGTGAGGCAAAAAGATGGATGCTAGGTTGGGGGTAAAATTTATATCCTCAAAGTGGAGGAAAAAGTTGATCTGGGTCATGCCGCGACACTAAATTAGGCGCTTCTTGGGAGGCAAAGCTAAGGTATGTTTTCTTTTTTAGTTTGTAGGTTTTTTTTTACTTCACATAGTTTTTGATTTTTGTTGAATCATAGGTTAATGGGAAGTCTGAGTACTATAATCTTGAGCTTGAAGCATGGTAAAGACTAAGTGTGGGGTTCCATGAATCTTTTTTATATGAATATGCTACTACCTAGGCCTAGAGTCCTCAGGGAGTATTTCTATCTCTTTTTTTAAAAATTAACTTTGGAGACAAAGTAGATTTTTAAGTGTGGGGCGGGGAAATTCCCAAAATTTGGCTCAATTTTTTTTAGGTTTGGAATAAGTGAGATATTCTTGTTGGTGCTATTTCTGATTACATGATGCAAGCGAGTTTGTTTGTAAAAGTATGTTGAATTCACTAAATTGCTATTTTTAAGACTCTTAGGCTTATGATGTGATTCTTGTAATTGTTGGCTTAAAAATTGAATTCATGTTGTTGTTTGGTTGAGAGTCTACGATGATCCTACTAAGTTGAACATGTTCCATGTACGTGTAAGGTCTTATGTATATTCCTTGTTGGATGTGTTGTCTAGAACTTGCCTGGTGTGTGTGAAGTGAAACAAAGAATGTGGATTTAGGAGATCATATAGGTATTTCTTTGATAGCCTTGTTTTATACCTTCTTTTCACCTACCCTTATGCATTATCTTATTTAACCCCATTGAGCCTTTAGCCTTTTCTTAGGCAGCCTCATGTATAGCCTAATCCCCTTCCTTGATTGACCTTAATTTGATTCAAAGCTCCTAAGCATTTTAGTGTAAAATTAATTGAGTTAAGGAGTTGGAGATTTAAGAAATAAAAGGTGAAATTAAAGCCCTAAGTAATAGCTCTGGGTGTTTAAAAAATTCATTATCTGTTGTGGTTGGAAATTAGAGAAATTTGTGTTTGAAAGGTTCCCATTTTTAGCCCAGTTGTGTTACAATGAATCTGTTTGGCCCTGGTCCTCCTTGGACATTGTGCACCTCAACTAAGGCAAATCACTTAAGCTGAGGGTCGCTATCATAGGGGTGCGTAGCGTAAAATAGGTATGAAAAATGGCAAATTGAATTATATGTACATATTATACTCCCACCATAATGTATAGAAATGACCTTAATAATGGAACAAAACAGAAGATGTGGTAGATAAAAGTGGTGTACATGGGTTGTTAGATATTGGTCTCAATTGTCAAAAGTGTTTTATTAAAGCGCTTAGGGAATATAGTCACTATTCTTGGCCAACATAGTTCCTACCCATTTTTAGCCTACATTACACTCTGGAAAAGACCTAATTGATCACAAGCTTTACATTTGAATATTAGCAACACTAAGGGAAAGCCTACGGTTCATTATGTGTAACTTGTGAATTCTTTGTGAGAGTGAGCACAATTTGATTCTTGTACCCATTGTTATAAATTGCATTATTGTGAGTGTTTATGGGTAACTCTCTTGTTGTGAGGGGCGCATGTTTGATGAATATGGGTGATTTGTAAGATGTATTTAACTGAATAATAAGCATGAGTTTGCCGACAAGGTGAGTAAATTCTTGAGGCTAGGGTGTTTTGGAGTAGTAATCATGAGTTTTTAATGGTGTAAATAACATGCTTAGTGTTGACACTTGCATTCTGTGTAGTTATTATAGTACTATCTTGGATGTCTTGCATATAGTAGAAGAGTAGATTTCCCAGCTCATAATACTTAGAGTGAAGAGTTGTTCGAGAACGAACAGGGCTTTAAGTGTGGGGTGTTGATGTTGGGTGTATTTATGCATTCTAGCATTACTATTCTAGCTCTTCTTAGCTTTGTTTTGAGGATGATTATTAAGCTATATGTGTTTATAATGACATAAATGAGCACTCATGTGTACAAATATGTGTTTAGAGTTTTGATTCAATTTGTGCATTTAGAGTTCAACTGAGAAAACTAGTGTGACTAGCTTGAGCTAGGTGTTTGTCTAGTCTATTGTATTGAGTTCTAATGTGTCTTAATGAGTTACTAAGGTTGTTATTATGTATTTATATATCAAACAACTTATTTATAATCTTCAAAGGTCAATTGGATCAAAACAAGAGTCAAAACAATGAGCCTAAGCTCAGAGTGCATTTAGCCTATGTTTAGCTCGTGTTTTGAGTTCACCACCTTGGATGTTGTGCTATTTTGAGCTCTAATTTGTGGTGTTTAATGATTTAGGATTCTTGATTAATGGATCATGATGATATATTAAGGATATACAATCTTCAAATCAAGTGGAAATAACTCACAAAGACTCGGAATGGATCAACGAAAGCACAATGCAAAAATTGACTCCATTTGGAGTCCCAAAATGTACCGGGCACGCGTGAGCTGTAGAAAAGTCCAATGGACTTGTACAAAACGCCATTGGATTCAGAATAATCAAAATTTTTATACCCATAGGCACGTGTAACATTTGGTGGACCACTAGTTTTGTGACTGACCACCAGTTTTAGAAGACCCGATATTGGTCAAAATGGTGGACCACCAATATTGCGACTGGCCACCAGTTCGACCACCAAGTTCAACAGAATCTAGAACTTCAGAACACTCAGTGAAGGTCAAAATGGTGGACCACCAGTTTTGCTGTGGACCACTAATTTGACCACCAAATTCAGGATTTTAGAAGACCCACTGGTGGTCAAAATGGTGAACCACCAGTTTATGGTGGACCACCAAACTGACCACCAGACCCAAACAGAATCCAGGATTGTAGAATACCCAATGAGGGTCAAAATGGTGGACCACCAGTTTTGCGGTGGACCACCAATTTGACCACCAAGCTGGACACATTTTTTTTTTGAATTCTAATTTTAAATCTTTTTACCTGGGAACTTATAAATACCATTTTTAGGTTTTATTAAGCATCATCTGGGAGTTGATATCCAGATCTCATATCTTTAAATCTATTCTTCTTTTTATTTTTTATTTTCTTTTATCCTTTATCAATTTTTCAATCTCTAGAAACTCTTTGTAACCTAGTATTTTGGGAATTAAGCAAATCTTGTGGATCTAATCATTCCATCCCTATTGAAGATTCAAGAACAAATTCTTGTAACCTTTGTAAGTAAATCTTGAATTTATTTATGAATAATACAAAGATGCTTTCTATTTCTTCTATAGAAATGTGTGGCTAAGCTCCCATAACTAGGGTTATGGGAGCCTTGATGTGAAAAACTGATTTGGGTTGTGAATCTAATTAAGTTCCATGAGTAATTGATTTTGTATAAACCTTTCTTCACTTTAATGACTTTTTTTGGTTGTAAACTTGAAAGTGAGCCCAAGAACATCACTTGTTCAAGAGGAAAGTGCTTGTTGGGAAAATAAAGGATTTACATGGACTCTAAGGACTTTAATCTTTCGATTAATGGCAAATACCTTAACCTGATTGGCCTACGTGAGAAAATAGTTAAATAACCAATGCATTCTTTAAGTTCGAGAGAATTAAAGGATAGGTTACCCACTGAGGTTGAGAAACGAATGGGTAAATAATAAGATCTACCTACTCTTGCAATTGAAGTTGTCAATTGGAACTCTAAGGTGATTCAAAACCCTAGCTGTTCAAGCATCTTGGTAACCATAACTCTGGTTTGTTTAATATCATTAACTTACTACTTACAAAAAGAATCATTAGATGGAACAACTCTGTTACAATTCCTTAGAACATAATTCACAAATTAAAAAACCCCTATTTTATCTTTTCATATTATTTGTCTGAATATAACTTGAAGCTATAGTTTTAAATTAGTTTAATCGCCACTCACATTGTTCCTCGTGGATTCGACCCCGACTCTAAATTTGGGTAAATATATTGATGACGATCGCCTTGCACTAAATTGATGTGTAAGTTAAGCATTATCAAAAATGGTGCCGTTGCAGGGGATTATTAACCGACCCTTTGGTCAAAGTGTCCTAAAACTTTACTTTTATTTGTTGTTTTTATTTATGCAGGTTGATAATTGTGTATGCACAATACACAGAGATCAGGTGCACCATTATTACCAATTTATCCAGAGCCTCAGTTGATCGGTAGAATAGCTGATCCACAAGAGGCAGAAAGATTAGCCGCCTTGGCTAATGCTCAAGTAAATCAACAAAATGCTGATAACCTAGGTCGGGTGCCAAATCCTGATGATGAGGACCTGGGAGATGATGAATTATTGGATCCTATAAACCCAAGGCGTGCTGGAAATATAGCTGAACCTGTGAATCATAATATACATCGGAATCACCCTTTTAGGGGAAGACAGGACCACCAACCTGTTTAGTATGATCTCAATAATAATGATGATAGAATGGATGGAGTAGGAGCGATTGGATCTATTATTCCTCCACCTCTAGTACTTGGAGAAAAATTCAATATCACCAGTACAATGATCCAACTCCTGTATCTAAAGGGCTTATTCGGCTGTCTGCCAGGAGATGATCCTATTATGCATTTGGTGAATTTTGTTACCATTTGTAAATATTTTGATAATCCTAGAGTAGGTCAGAATGCTATTTGCTTGAGGTTATTTGCATTGTCTCTGTCTGGGGAGGCAACATTTTGGCTTAACAAACTAACGCCCGATTCTATAACCAACTGGAGACAGTTGAAAGAGGCTTTCCTATAAAGGTTCTTTCCGCCCTTCAGGAGGGTACATTTGAGGGATGAGATCAGTAATTTTAGACATTTCCCAATCAAAGCTCTTCACAAAACTTGGGAGAGGTTTAAAAACAAGTTGATGCAGTCCTAAACCATAATATGATGGATATTCATCTGATGAAGACTCTTTATAGGGCTTTGAACTATATTACAAAATTAGTTGTTGATAATATTGCAGGGGGATCATTTATGGATCTCACTTTTCAAGAGGCTACGGAGATAGTTGATCGGATGACCAAACAAAACAGAACTTGTCATACCAGGGATTCTGTGGTAGCAAGCTCGACTGTTTTCGTTGGTATGACTACAGAACAACGTAAAAAAGAGGAAAAATAAGATCAAGATATGACACATTTGAATACGCAAATAGACTTGTTGACCAAGTAATTATTATCTGCAAAGACTGAAAAAGTGAAGGCTGTTGCATCCCACGGTAGAAATGATTCTGATTCAAAAGAAGAGGTAAATTATTTGAACAACCAAGGGGGTTTTCGAGGCAATAGCCAAGGAAATCAAGATCAGAATTTTTATGACAAGGCTGGATATAAGGAGTGGGATCAAGGAAAGTAGATGAGAAAGAATGATAAAAGTGGGCTGTATGTACCTCCCGGAAGCAGAGATAGTGCTGCAACTAGCTTTGGCAAGATGTCCATGGAGGACATAATGGAGAAACTATTAAAGAGAGTTGAGGCTACAAACTTTGGAGTGACTACCATAAAGATTGATTTGTCCTCTATGAGTCAGTTGGTAAACTCGCACTCCACTTCGATCAAATAGTTGGAACAACAAATGAGCCAACTCTCTGCAACATTGAATCAGAAAAAGAGTGGAACGCTACCGAGTGATATAATTCAAAACCCTCAGAATGATGGTTCATGCATGGCTATTACCACACGGAGTGGTAAAGTTTTATCAGGCCCTTCTTTGGGCAAAGCTGTAAATGATGATGTGGTCAAAAAAGATGTTGAGCTTGAGAAGGTAATCAGTAGAGTCTGAAGAGATGGATGGCATTGATATCCCTTCTAATGATCAACAGGTTGATGAGTTGGAAAAAGGAAAAAAGAAGAAAAAAGAAGTAGTGGTTAATATTCTCCTAAAACCACTACCTCTCTTTTCCCAGAGATTGAAAAAAAGGCTGAAGATACGAAGTTTAGTAAATTCATGGCAATGTTGAAGCAACTGACTGTGAATGTTCCTTTGGTAGAGGCACTTGAACAAATGGAAGGATATGGTAAATTTATGAAGGATCTTATGACGAAGAAAAGAGCGGTAAATTACGAACCATCGGATAAGCCCCATCATTGCAGTGCTATCTTTACAAGGTCCTTAGTACAGAAGAAAGTAGATCCAGGGGCATTCACTATTCCTTATATGATTTTGTCTCTAGAAATCGCTAAGTCCATATGTGATTTGGGAGCGAGCATCAATCTGATGCCGCTGGCTGTTTATAAAAAGTTGCATTTGGGAGATCCCATACCCACTAATATACGACTTGTAATGGCAGATAGGTCGGTAAAATAACCTGTTGGTATTTTGTATGATGTGTTGGTGAAGGTGGCTAGCTTCATATTTCTTGCAGATTTTGTAATTCTGGATTGCGAGGTGGACTTCAAAGTGCCCTAATCTTGGGTTGACCTTTTCTCGTAATCGAAAGTGTACTGATTAACTTACAAGCTAATAAGCTCTTATTTATGATGATGAAGTGGTACGCTTTGATGTGTGCCAATCAATGAAGCAGCATAAGAAAATGAGCGTGTTCTCAATTGTTCATTTATATTATGAGGATGAGCAAGAAGTGCCAATAGAGAAAAAGTTTGTTGTCGAGCCTTTAGCTGCAGTGCTTATGAATTTTGATCGTGAAGTCATTGAGGAGTACGAAGAGACTGTTTGTGCTCTGACAAAAATTGGTTCATACTCTTATACTTCCAAAGAGTTAGATCTTGATCTTGCTAATTGACCAACACCACTGGCTAAGCCATCTGTTTAAGAGCCATCGGTGTTGGAATTGAAAGAACTACCAGGGCATCTGAGGTACGTGTTTCTAGGCAATGGAAACACACTACCCATTATTATTACAGCTAATTTGGGAGAGCAACAGGTGGAAACACTTATTTTGGTACTTCAGAGGTATAAGAGAGCAATAGGGTAGACTATTGCAGATATTATTAGCATTCCCCCTGGCATCTGTACTCATAAGATGCAACTTGAAGAAGATTATACTTAGGGTGGATTATTGCAGACATTATTGGCATTCCCCCTGGCATCTGTACTCATAAGATGCAACTTGAAGAAGATTGTACTCTGACCATCAAGCACCAATACCGTCTTAACCCACCAATGGAAGAGGTGGTTAAAAAGGAAATTATTAAGTGGTTAGACGCAAGAGTGGTTTATCCTATTTCCGACAGTAAATGGGTAAGCCTAGTTCAATGTGTACCCAAGAAGGGGGCATGACTATTGTTGCAAATGAACGGAATGAGTTGATTCCACTCAGGCTTGTGACTGGGTGGAGAGTTTGCATGGACTACTGTAAACTAAATTTATGGAATTTGAAAGACTACTTCTTGATGCCCTTCATGGATCAAATGCTCAATCGATTGGTAGGAAAGGGGTGGTATTGCTTTTTGGATGGTTATTCTGGATATAATCAGATATGCATTGCTCATGAAGATCAATATAAAAAAACTTTTGCATGCCCGTTTGGCACTTTTATATTTAAGAGAATGCCATTTGGGTTATGTAATGCCCCTGCTACTTTCCAACAGTGTATGATGTCTATTTTCTCAGATATGGTTGAATACACCCTGGAGGTGTTCATGGATGACTTTTCTGTGCTAGCAGATTCATTTGAGTTATGTTTAGTGACCCTGAGTAGAGCCTTACAGCAGTGTGTGGAATTCAAACTTGTGCTTAATTGGAAAAAATATCACTTCATGGTGAAGGAGGGCATTGTTCTCGAGTATAAAATTTCAGTAAAAGGGATTGAAGTTGATCGATCCAAGGTTGAGGTTATTGAGAAACTAGCACCCCCCATTTCAGTGAAGGGAGTGCATAGTTTTCTTGGACATGCTGGCTTTTATCGGAGGTTTATAAAGGACTTCTCCAAGATTGCAAATCCACTTTGCAAACTCTTAGAGAAGGAGGCTAAGTTTGTCTTTGATGATGGTTGCATGAAGGCATTCAAATGCCTTAAAGAGAAGCTGGTTGAGGCCTCTATTATTGTCGCACCAGATTGGTCAAAACTATTTGAGATCATGTGTGATGCAAGCATTGTTGCCCTTGGAGCAGTGTTGGGACAGAAGAATAACAAATTGTTTCACCCGATTTATTATGCCAGCAATGCACTAAATGGGGCTCAAAAGAACTACACCATCGCCGAATAGGAATTTTTTGTTGTAGTTTATGATATTTAGAAATTCCAAGCTTATTTTCTAGGAACCAAGGTGGTGGTCCACACTGAACACGTAACCTTGAGGTATTTGATGGCTAAGAAGGACGCAAAACCAAGGTTAATTAGATGGGTGTTGTTGCTCTAAGAATTTGACTTTGAAGTCAAAGATAAGAAGGGTTGCAAAAACCAAGTTGCAGATCATCTGTCTAGGATGGAAGGTGAGAAAGTAGTCGGTGACGAAGTTGAGATAAATGATGCATTTCCTGATGAGGAGATCTTAGCTACTGCTATGGAGAAAGTGCGTTGGTATGCTGATTTTGAAAACTATATGGTGAGCAAGGTCATTTCGAAAAATCTTTCTTTCCATCAAAGAAAGAAATTCCTTCATGATGTGACACACTACTTTTGGGATGAGCCGTATCTTTTTCGATGATGTGCTGACAACATTATAAGGAGATGCATACCAGAAGTGGATGTATTGTGCATATTGGAAACATATCATACTTCCCCAGTTGGAGGTCACCATCAGGTGACCGAATGGCTAGAAAGCTGTTGCAGAGTGGTTACTATTGGCTAATGTTATTCAAGGATGCTCATGATTTTGTGATAAAGTCTGACCAATATTAGAGGTAGGGTTCGATCTCCAAGAGGAATGAGATACCTTTGACTAAGATGCTTGAAGTAGAATTATTTGACGTCTGGGGCATCGATTTCATGGGCCTTTTTATAAGCTCATATGGAATGAAGTACATTTTAGTTACTGTGGATTATATGTCAAAATAGGTCAAAGCCGTTGCCTTGTCTGATAACGAAGGGAATAGAGTTGTGGTGTTTCTCAAGAAGAACATCTTCTCTCACTTTGGAGTACTATGTACTATTATAAGTGACGGAGGATCTCATTTCTGCAACAAAGTGTTTCAGGCTGCTTTGGTGAAATATGGGGTGAGACAGCATATAGTAGCAACTCCATACCACCCACAAACTAGTGGACAAGTGGAGGTGTCGAATCGGGAGATTAAAGCCATCCTAGCCAAAACAGTGAACGCTAATAGGCAAAATTGGTCTCAAAAGTTAGATGATGCTTTGTGGGCATATCAAACTGCTTTTAAGACACCAATTGGTATGTCACCATATTTGTTAGTCTATGGAAAATCATGTCGTTTATCGATCGAGTAGGAATACAAGGCTTTGTGGGCTCTCAAAAGGGTAAATCTGAATTAGAAGGAGGCAACAGAGCTAAGATTGGGGCAACTGAATGAGATGGATGAATTCCATCTCGGGGCTTATAAAAGGGCAAATCTTTTCAAAGAGAAGATGAATAAGTACCATGATTGAAGAATTGAAAGTAGATATTTCCGAAAAGGAGATTTGGTGCTTCTATTCAACTCCAAACTCAAATTGTTTCAGGTAAACTCAAGTCCAAGTGGTCAGGACCATTTAAAGTCAGTCAAGTCTACTCATCTGGAGTAGTTGAACTTGAAAATGAAGATGAAAGATTCCTCAAAGTTAACAGGCAACGAATCAAGATTTATATCGGTCCAAAAGACTCAATAAAAAGTATTGATACCTTCTATCTCGATAAAGTCTGAGTAGTTGAGATATCTGAGTCGTGCCGCGATAATAAATTAGGCGCTAGTGGGAGGAAACCCACAAATTGTTGTTGTAACCATAGTTAGAGTTCATATTATGTGTTGGTGCATTTTTTATGTATTTGTAGAGTGTGCAGGATCAAAAATGCAGTAAAAAGGGGGAAGAAGGGATACAGTTGAAGATAGGACACAAATCTGAGTTACTGGAACAAAATTGATGGCTGATTTGGCGGACCACTAGTCATCTGACGGACCAGCATTTCGATCATCAAAAAAGGCACAAAAATTCATTCATTGGATCAAGTTAACGGTTAAAGTAGTGAACCGTGCCAAAGTTGGTGGACCGTCTAATTGACCATCAAAATCAACCTTGAT
Organism: Capsicum annuum; assembly: GCF_002878395.1. Classification (NCBI taxonomy): domain Eukaryota; kingdom Viridiplantae; phylum Streptophyta; class Magnoliopsida; order Solanales; family Solanaceae; genus Capsicum; species Capsicum annuum. Next base: position 32,625,381 of record NC_061111.1, on the reverse strand, counting down.
GGCCTGGGTTCTGATAAGGTTCGACGGTGACTTTGGTGGACCATCAAAGATTTAGTGGGCCGTCCCATTGACCGTCGCTACAAAGCAGAAGACTTTAGGTCTTGGTAAGTTTCGACGGCCGTCCTGGTGGACCGTTGAAAGTCTGACGGACAATTGGGTGTAGCGCCGCTGTAACCCTAAGTCTGGGTCGGGTCGGGTTGACTCTAAAGCCTTGTTAAATGGTCCATATTTGACCCAAAAGGTTTTAAAATGATTAAATAAGGCGGTTACATACGTTGTAACCCCTTCACATCCTTAAATTGTTCAACTTCCTTTGGGTTCAAAGAATTCGAAGGAACTTATTGTAGGAGTCTACATCTTCTCCCTTTTTTCCTATTTAAACACAACCACTCTTCTTGTTCTCTTCATCATAATTAAGTAAGATCACCATTGAATAGTTGTTCCAATATGCCTTATTCTTTAAAATTGCAAGCTTGTCTCTCTGCAGAACCAAGGTATGCGCATAATTCTATTTTTCTTAGTCTAAATGACGCATTCAGTTGTGGGTTATGTTTGGCGAGTTGTTTTGTAAAGGAATTAACATCTTGTTATAGTTCTGTTGCATTGAATTACTGAAGGTTTTAAAATAGAAGTTTGAGAATAATCTGTTTAGGTAAAGTCTGAGTAACCTACATGATTAAAACATGAAAAGTTGTGCTTGACTGTGTTATGATTGTCGAATGTTGCTAAATAAACAATGTTGCTCAACAGATGCTCGAAAATATGCCCAGTTAAATGCTGAAATCGAAGAAGAGGGTGCGACGCCTGAGATAGTGGACCGTCAGATTTGTGACGGACCACCAACCTGACCGTCGTAGGGTTATGAAAATTCCAGGACACTTTATAAGGCTCGACAGCCAAAGTGGTGGACCATCCCACCAATAGTGAACCGCTATTTTGACCGTCAAGTCACGAAATGCACTGATTTGATAGATTTTTGTTGTGGATTGATTTCTTACCTCTTTTTCAGGTGTTATGGCTCCCAAACTACCAGTAAACAGAGGAGGAAGATCTCAAAGGGGTGGCAGCGGACCCAAATTTGGATACAACACCAGACAACGTAGAAGGGAAAATCCTCACTCTTCCAGTCTGAAGAGGAGAGTGAGGATAGTACTAGTAGTACCAGTTCGATTACAGATGAAGCCGTAGTTGATGTCACTCCACTTGAGCCTGCCAGGATGCCAATGTAGAAGGGCAAGCTGAAGCAGAGAATTTAGAAATTGAGCCTGAAGATGCTAATTATGTTAGACGAAAGGATCCTCAAGATCGGGAGGCTATTAGATGACAGATAGAAGAAGCACATGGTAAGTTCTATGATGGGTTAATACCCATTTCAAGAAGGATCAAAAGGTCATTTACGGAAGATCATCAGATTATGATGAAGGACTTACATGAATAACGTCGTTTCAATGAGTATGAACTAGCATGGATGAGCCAACCACCGAGAGCCTATTAACCTAATTGGGTAATAAAATTCTTTGCAAATACCTTGCACTGGTAGAACAGGATTGCCCAAAGGGGATATCAATTATAAATTTACCGAACATAGAGTCTGTATCTATGTGAAGAGTCACTATTGATATTTCAGCCTGAACAATCAATAGGATATTATTTGGACCAGAGTATGAAGCCCCACTTGCTGTGCCTGATCTTGAGTACAGATTGAGAAATACTTTCGCTCAAAGGCAGTGGGTGGCTTTATTTTGACTGAGGATGGTAACCCCTTTTGGTTAACCAACTTACAGGAGCGTATTGCAAAATATTCCCTTAGTTTTAAGGCTAAATTCTGGTGAGCTGTTGTTCGTTTGAGGTTAATGCCTACAAAAGGGGATGAAAACTTTGATAAACATAGATCCGTGTTGGTGGCAAGCTTGATCTCAGGGCTTCAAGTTAACTTTCACCAGATAATTGCAGATGAGATATTCTTGAGGGCCCACAAAATTTCCAGTGCATTGTCGTTTCTATGCTTAATCAAAACTTTATGCAGACAGGCTGGTGTGCCCTTGATTTGCGGAGTAGGCAATGAGATCCAGGATGTACATAAACAAGACCTTAAGAAGTCGAAAGCCAACTTAAAATTTGAGATGCGTGTCATAAAACCTCTAGCCTACCAGACTCAATCTGCACCAGCTCCTGATACTACAGAGATTCCCACAGATATGCCTTTTCCCATTACCACGTATGTGCCACTTGAGTTCATACCCCAAGGCATATTTGCAGGGTCAGGTTCTGCACAATCTATAGGTAGATCAGATTTTACTGAGTATAGGTTCACACCAGAAAACTTTGCGAAGTCTATCAAGATGCAAAAGAGGTTTCAGAGACAACTAGATAAGTGGCCATAGACTTCAAGCCTTGTTTTGATGAAATTGTGGCTGATGTAATTCGTCCATATCAAACCATTCAGGCTAGGATGGACACCATGGAGCTTCATATCAACTAAAGGCTCGATTCACTATCCCCCCGACCTTGCCAAGCTGATGGCTGAATTTGAACAAGGAAAGATGAATATTGCAGAGCTGAAGAATAAGCAGCCACAATAACCTATTTTCTACCCAACCTTAGTGGAAAATGATGTTTATGAAGGTATAGTAGACTTGATGGACAAACCAGTGAAGACCAAAGGGAAGGAGCAAATGGATGAAAAAGCTGTAAGGAAAGAAGCAAAGAGAAGAAAGAGAGAAAAAATGACACCAGCACAATGAGAACGACATCATATTAAGAGAGCTCAAAAGAAGTCACTGAAGGATGAAGAAAAGAGGAGAATGAAAAAAGAATATTCTATCCAGTAGAATCGGTATGTGTAGGGTGTTTTTACTTTTAGCATCTTTAATTTCCTATCTAGGGTGTTTTTATTTCTGTGTTTAATGTCATTTATAAAAATTTTCCCTGTTTCAGTATCTCCTTGTAGATATGAATAATGAATGATGTTGGCATAAAACTATGAGCATGAATGTGTAATTATTTACTCTAATCACGTAGCATGTGTGCATAACCTCCAGTGAGTCTGCATTTGGCATTAACATGAAAGAGGTGCATGAATTATATGATGGAAATCCTAAGAGCAGCAGAAAAAGTTTAACTCAGTTGCCACTGTGTGTGTGAGGATTTGTATTGAGTCTTGCATAATGTAGTGCCTAGAACTTTCCCGAGCCATTGATACTGTTCTCTAACTAATTCAATAGGATAGGATGACAGGCCCCCTTGTATTTTTAGTCTGCTTAGCCTAAATAATTAACCCCTCTAAGATTTTTCTTTCGGTCGAACCCATTTGAGATTTTTAGTAGTTTTTCACTTCCTATAACTATAATTAACTCTCTGTAGGGCATTAGCATTCAACTCTGGCCCTGTCCCAATATTAGGCATTGTGTACCTCAACTTAGGCAACACACCTAAGTTGAGGGTGGCTGTTGTAAAAATGTAAGCACCCAGTGGAAAGTTCGTTTAGAATATAGTTTAAAGGCATTTGGCCCTGATCTATCCAAAGATTTTGTGTGCCTCGGCTTACAACATCAACATAAGTTGAGGGTGGATGATGCTTTATTATTGAAAAAAAGTAGAATTGATTAAGGGTGATTGTAAGCAAGTTGATTAAAATAGAGCTTGGGAACTAAAAAGTTGTGAGGGCAAGGAGAGTTAAACCCCTTTGAGCCACTTTACCCAAAAGAGTACCCTCACCTAGCCTGAACACTCATTACAATCCTAGAAAAAACTTGTTTGATCCTAATAAATCAGCTTTGAGAGTGTATTAAATAGTGAGGGGAAGCTTATGGGTACATGGATTATGCTTGTAACTTCTTTGAGGAGCGTGAGAGTTTAGATTGTGTCCACGTAGTATAAAAAGTGGTGGACTTCTTTGTTGTGAGGGCAACTGGAGTTTTACTTTGGTTTGTTTTTCTCTATGGGACATAACATCCATGTATGTATGCTGAATTATAATCAATGCTGGGTGTAGACCCTGATGTGTTAAATTCATGTGAGTGAAATGATAAGTGAATGATTGCGACAAAATGATTCATTAGTTGGTTGCTTGTCATGGTATTGTTCATGTTCACAATTAGGTGCTGAGTTGCTTGAGGACAAGCAATGATCTTAAGTTGAGGGTGTTGATATTCTAACTTTTGACGGAACATTTTTCATTTTTTCTTGAGGAAATTGGATGTTTTAAGCAACCAAGGTTGCATTTGATTTGGGTTTTAAGTGTTTCAGGCCAAGGAGTTAGCTGAAGGAAAAAACTCTAGAAAGTGGCAGAAAAGTGCTTCTGACGGTTGAAATGGTGGACCGTCACACCTTCGATGGACCACCAACCTTACCTTCAAGTCTTAGGCAGAACCTAAGGTTTCAAAACTCTCAGCGACGGACCAAATGTTGGACCGTCAGATCTACGACGGACCACCAGCTTGGCCGTCAGTCTTACCCAGAACATTGCCTCCTGAAAGACTCAGCGACGGACCAAATGGTGGACCGTCAGATCTGTGATGGGCCAGCAGCTTGGCCATCAGTCTTATCCAGAGTATTTCCTCCTGAAAGACTCTACGATGGACCAAATGGTGGATCGTCAGTCTTTCGACGGACCACCAGATTGGCCGTCATTCTAATCCAGAAAATTGCCTCCTAAAAGAATCATCGACGGACCAAATAGTGGATTGTCAGTCTTTCGACGGACCACTAGATTGGCCGTCAGCCTAATCTAGAATGTGACTATCAAGGATCAGCAGCGACGGATCAAATGGCAGACCGTCAACCCCTAGATGGACCACCAATTTGGTCGTCAGTTTGGACGCGGTTTTCTAAATTCAAATTTTAGATTCTTTTTACCTGGAACGTATAAATACCAGTTTTAGGTTTTATTATGGGATCTATCTTTCATTTTTCATTGGTTATTATAGTCTTCATATCTTAAAATTCTTTGTAACCTCGTATTTTGGGGGAATTAAGAAAATCTTGTGGAGCTAATCATTCCTTCTCTATTTTAGATTCAAGAACAAATTCTTGTAACCTTTGTAAGTAAATCTTAAATTAATTTATGAATAACTCAATGATTTCTTCTCTTTCTATTATGGATATGTGTGGCTAATCTTCCATAACTAGGGTTATGAAAACCTTGATGTGAAAAGCTGAATTGGGTCTTGTATAGTCCCATGATTAATTGATATTGCATAAACCCTTATTCACTTTAATGACTTTTCTTGGTTGCAAACTTGAAAAGTGAGCCCAATAACATCACTTGTTCGAATGGAAAAGTGTTTATTGGGAAAAGAAAGGGTTTACACAAATCTAAAGGCTTTATCCTTTGGATAAAGGGTAGATGCCTTAACCGGATCAACCCATGTGAGAATATAGTTGAATAAATAATATGTTCCTTATGTTTGAAAGAATTAAGGGATAAAATTACGCATTTAGGTTGAGAAACTAATGGGTAAACCATAGAATTCAATTACTCTTGCAATTAGAATTGTTCATAGGGAATTCAAAATAGTTCCCAACCCTAGCTATTTAACTATCTTGGTAACCATAACCCTAGTTTGACTACTCTTACTGAATTATATTTTTTTTACAATCAACAAGTGGATTACTCTCTGTGACAAATATTTTTATACAATTGATAAATCAAAAACCCCATTTTTCTTCAGGAACCTTCGACCAACAGTCTAATAATAACCACAATACTTAGTAAACACAATATTCCCTGTGGGATTCGACACCCAACCCAGTTGGGTTCTATATTTGACAGTGACTGCTTACACTTTTATAAGAAGGTTGTAATTTGGGCGTATCATCCTTCAACTTCTCAAAACTCCCTTCACAAGCTTTCGACTAAGAAAACTTAACCTTCTTCTGAGTTAGCTTAGTCAATGGAGTAGCTATCGAAGAAAAGCTTTCCATGAACTGCCTATAATACCCGGCTAATCCCAAGAAGCTTCAGATATCGGATGGAGTCGTGGGCCAAGGCCATCTTTTCACTATGACAAACTTCTGCGGATCCACCATGATCCCTTCATTAGAAATTATATGACCCAAAAAGCCACAACGTTCAACCAAAACTCACACTTAGAAAACTTGGCATACAACTCTTTTTCTTGTAAGGTCTGTAGCACCACATGGAGGTGATTAGCATGATCCACCCCACTCTTCAAATAAACCAGAATGTAATCAATAAATACAAAGATGATAAGATCCAAATACTGCCTGAACACCCTGTTCATCAAGTCCCTAAACACTGCTGGAGCATTGGTCAACTCAAATAATATCTCCAAGAACTCTAAGTGCCTATACCGAGTACGAAAAGCCATCTTAGGGATACCCACCTCCCTAATCTTAAGCTGATGGTACCCAGACCAAATATCTATCATAAAAAAGAACTTGGCACCCTGTAACTAATCAAATAAATTATCTATCCTTGGGAGAGGATACTTGTTCTTGATTGTTGCCTTATTTAACTGCCTGTAGTCAATGCACATTAGAAGGGAACCATCTTTCTTGCGCACAAACAACACTGGTGCACTCCACGGAGAAACACCAGGATGAATGAAACCCTTGTCTAGAAGATCCTTAAGTTGGTCTTTGAGTTCCCTCAACTCAGCCAGAGCCATTCTATACAGAGGAATAGATATTGGATAAGTGTCCAGAAGTAAATCAATACCAAACTCTATTTCTCTATCCGTAGGAACACTAGCAAGATCATTCAAAAAGACCCTGGGAACTCATTAACCATAGGAATCAAAGAAAAAGAAGGACCTTCCGAGTTAGAATCCTTAACCCAGACTAAGTGATAAAGATAACCCTTGGAGATTAACCTCCAAGCTCTAAGATAAGAAATAAACCTCCCCCTAGGAGCTAAGGAACTACCTTCCCATTCTATAATCGGTTCACCATGGAACCTAAAGATAACCTTACGGGTCCTATAATCCAATGACGCATAACAAGAATGCAACCAATCCATCCAAAATAACATGAAAATTTACCATATCCAACTCAAAAAGATCCACCAAGGTCTGCTTGCCTTCAATAGATACCACCCCCCAATAGACTCTTTTAATGATAATCGAGTCACCTACCGAGATAGAAATATAAGAAGGATCCAAAATAACTTTTGAATTGAAACCAAAAGACACAACCACATATGGAGTCACATAATAAAGAGTGAACCCCAGATCAAGCAAACAATATATGTTATGAAAGAAAAGTTGTAACATACCAGTAATGACATCAGGTGATGCCTCAAATTCCTATCGAGATTCTAAAGCATACAACCTGTTTTGACAAACACTAGAACCAGGAGCAGTAACAGAAGCAGATACCACGCCACTAGGTGCAAAAATAGAATATGAAGCCACAGGAATCTTATTCACCCCCATAGCAACCTTATTGATCGGACAATCCTTGAGCCAATGGACTACCTGGCCACACTTGAAGCATTTATCTCTTCCTTCCTCATAATAACCCCAATGAGGGCGACCACAGAATCGACAAGGAGGATACGAAAAAACTGACTGACCTCCGCTCGCCTGAGATCAGGAAACTTGTGCCTGAGAATTGTTACCACCTTGATGATGCCTGTCTCTCAATTGGTAAGGAGCACTAGCAAAAAAAGAGCCAGAACTCCCCCACTTCTTTTTGGCCACTTGCCACTACCTATACCACCCTGAGACCGAGCACCTCCCTAATTAGAGAACCTATCCCTCTTTTTCTGCCTATACCAAACTCTGCCTGCCTTTTATTGTCATTCTCGACCTGCTGCATATAAATAGTAAACCTTAAGATGCCCATATCCTTAATCAGCAGGGAAATCTTTCTCTCTAGAATCAAATCTTTATTCAACCCAAAAATGAACTTCCTCATTATCGAGCTCATATCAACCACTAAGTCAGGAGCATACCTTGATAGCTGATGGAACTTCAAAGCATATTTCTTTACTGATATCCTCCCCTGCCTGAGGTTCACAAACTCTTCTATCCTAGCTTCTCTCAACTCTTGAGGAAAGAACCGATTTAAGTAGGTATTAGAAAAGGCCTCCCATAACCCTTCCTCTTCCATATCACCCTTATCTCTGTCCCACTCCTCATACCATTGATAAGAAGCTCAAGACTCCTTCTATATTAGTAGCCTACATCACTTGAAAGATCATTTCTATCTCATATAAGAATCCCTGTAGATCCTCCTCCACCTTCACTCCAGTAAAAGTTGGAGAACCTATCTTTATAAATTGACTCGCCCTGGTGGCCTCAGAAGATAAAGCACCAGCTGCACCCACTCAGCCTGAGTAATAACCAATTGGGTAATAACATGAATACACTGACGAAATTCTACGTTAGTAGCCTACATCACTCAAAAGATCTTTTCCATCTCATATAAGAAGCCTTGTGGATCCTCTTCCACCTTCACTCCAGTAAAAGTTGGAGAACCCATCTTCATAAATTGATCCACCCTGGTGGCCTCAGCAGATAAAGCACCAGCTGTACCCACTCAACCTGAGCAACAACTAGTTGGGTAATAACATAAATAGACTAACGAAATTCTACGTTTGTCACGTTGCCTTGAGGTACTTGAGGAGAACTAGCCAGAATAGGAGGAACTCCAGCACCATCAGTAATAGGATCATGAGATTAAAGATATACCCCAGACGTAGGATACACTCGTTCAGCATTATCCCCAGATGGAACGAAAAAATTTCCTTGTGTTCTAGATCTAGGAGGCATGATCTAAAAGATGAACAAAAAAGGATTAGAGAATTTTCCAGGATTGAGAACTCAAGCTTGAAGATAGAATACCAAGAAAGTAAAACATTTCTAAATGTCTTGCAGCCTCTCCTTTATGAGTGTGGCATGCTTTACCCCCCCCCCCCAAAAGAGACTCTACTCGACACGGCTTTATGGACTTCCCAGTTGACCATGAACCTAGGGATCTGATACCAACTTGACCTAACTTATAACTACCCATAAATACACCCTAGACATCACACGTTGCTCAAGACGACAAGTAGTCCCAAGCTAACCCTTTAAGCCTTCTAACAACTTTAGAACTCATAATAAAGATAAACTTGACATATGAAATCTTGAAATAACTGAATTAATGTCTCAACTGAAAGTTTTAAACTTTGAAATCTTAAAAACAAACACTTTCAAGTCTATAACCAAAATAATCAGACAAGCCTCCACTTCCAACTAGAAAGCCACTGGGACAAGCCCAGATGACTTAAACTAACAGAATAAAAAAAACTAAAATACTTTATCTAAGAAAATCTGATAAAATGGGTCCTCGAACTATGAGGACTCACCAAGCCTCGGGATATTGGTGGAGATGCTCGTAGTCAATCATGCTGCTGGAACTGAGCATTAAAACCTACATTATAAGACAATATAACATATAAACGTATTTGTGGATCAGTAATTCTAAAATGTACTGAGCATGTAGGGGTGAATGCATAAGTAAAACAATAACTGAATGTGCACTTAGATTTTCAAATAATGCATGCTAAGTATAAATGACTCACCTTGGGCTTGAATAAAATCAAAGTTGCGAAATAATAAACATGAGTAATAAAGCATAATGATAAACTTTGTGAGCCATAACACTCAGTTCTAAAAGATTTACTTTATTCTTTCTTAAGAAGGTTCTTCTAACCGACATAAACCATGTGAGCCACATGGAGTCCAATGTCTTACCCACATTGGGGAGAGCTGTCCTACCCTTTCCATCGAAATATGACCTTAACTTAAGTGATCACTATACTTAGTCCACTGTGGGCTCTTAAACCTATGGTGGCACGTAGTTCTGGGGCATGTGACCTTGGACTCATACCCAATACGGTGCTAATTACTACTCCCTTATTAATTTATACTCATACTTCAAGAAATCCGCCTTAACTTTGCATAAGGGTTTTATAATGAAAACCAATTATGCTTCTCTTTGCTTTAAACTATAATCAAAAGGAACCAATGTGGATTTTATATCTTAGCTTAGGATCGAAAGATCTATCTTTCTTTAAATCTTGGTATAAAACCATCAAACAAACTTAAGACCATAGTCTTCTTGAAAACTCAAAATTATTCTTGGTATGAACTTATCAAATAAAACTTAAGAGCATGATCTTCTTGAAATCTCAATACTTAAACTTAGGGCTTAAAACCCATGCTTTGAAATCAAGTCAATTCATAACCAAACTTCATGCTCAATAACAATCTTGAAATACTTCAACAATATCAAGTCAAGATAGTGCAATCTCATGCATAATATAAATCTCATTAGTTAAAACATAAAGTAACTCTTGATATACTTAAAGCTTTAAATCTCATGATAATCACATGCTTCAAGAATTTATACACTTAGGTACGAACCCTAATTTAAAATAATTAAATAAAAATCTTAAAATCATGTATTTGGGGTACAAGGGTGAAAAAATACCCGTGTTCATAACCCCACATACTTTAATAGGCTTGACTTGGTGTAAAAGTTTGACTTTGGAAGCCTTAAAGATGATCTTGAAAGCTTTCTTTTGATTCTTGGATTCGGAAACTTAGATTATTGCTTATATTAAAGAGACTGTAATGGAGTTTTGAAGTTCTTGGAAGGAGGTTAGGGTTTCTTGGAGAGAAAAGTGAAGGAGAATAGGAAAATAATGCTTAAATCGACGTTTAATCTCTTATTTTTTATGATTTGGGGTGATGGGAAAAGACCTAACTGCACCTCAAGAGATTAATTTTGTAATTGGAATGCCATTTAGAGGATTGGAGTGATGAGATGACATGCTCATCGCTATACTCAGTGCGACACGATGCAATCGTGTTGAGTTGTTGGAATCAAAATCCAAACACAGCCCATACCTCGTCCAAAAATTCAAAACTTCCCCGAGACATACTCCTTACACCCTTAAACATGAATCAACTAAAAAACCATCATCTCGGAGCCTGGAAGGTCAACTTAAAAATCCTCAAGGTTAATAAGTCAAAAATAAGGCTAAGTCTTCAACACTTAGTTAAATTTTCAGGCTTTAAGCCTCTTATGCAAGCACTAGGAGCTGAACTAAACTAAGTCAAATATGGGGTATTATGCGAACTAACCCCGGGCCTTGTTGTAATGGGCATCCCAAGTCCAACCAGAATCGGGGACCATCCCATGTCACCTAGACCAACCACCTATATCCAGCCTTAAATGGGATAAATTTTGAGCATATAACAAGATAGCGTAAATGCTCTCATGAAGATTATGGGATAGGGTCACAATCGTGACTGATCCAAGTAAGTTCAACCATACCAAATCAACAATCCAACCATACCAACCAAACCATAGACCATAAACCTGGCCACAATCAAAGAGAAAATTAAAACATAATATGATAATCAATCCCAAAATATAATACAATGGAACAAATAATAATTTGGTCTAATATTATCAGATCTAATACTAGTACCAATGCCAAGGCTAACATCAATATTGATCCCGCCCATACCAATCCCCAGAAGTACCACAAAACCTCTATCCGAAAAGAGTAAATAAATTTGGTTGGGAAATGCCCCCAACCATGGCCAAAACTAATATCTAGAATAAATTCAAAACATCTAAAAATATCCATAACATGAAATGATGACTTCTAAAAGGATGGAAGCTCACCACTTCAGTCCAAGTGCTGTCCTCGAATCAATCACTATAGAGGAGAAGTCGAACGGTCGGTTCCTATATAGCATAGTATATAACCGCCAGTGGATGGGTTAGCTAATGATTGCTAGCATGAATATCAAGATAAGGATAAACTAATTCCAGTTGTAATACCAAGTAAAAATCCATCAATAATGCATACAACCATATATATATATAAGTGCTGGGAAAGGGGAACCAGATTTAGCATGTCTTTAGAACCTTTACCTGGGCTGTGTAGCTTGGCCGTCCTAAACCACCCACAGATGATATGGGTTTAGCTCCTCCTATTGAAAGGACCCCAATTCATGTCGTCGTACGACCAGGGAAGTATCCCATGGGATGACTAGTACATTCCCTAATAGTGTGACATCAGATACATGATCTACTAAGACTAATCTTCATATCGACAAATATGAGTTTCCAATTTTGGTTCACCCGGGATTGCTACCTTCCATGACTTTGCTACACCCCCACTATTAATGCTCAATTAAAACCATTTCCAAATATTCAAACCATTTACCATTATATTTAACCAAGGCCAATGTTAATGATATTGTCATACCACTCCATTACTTGATTGCAATATCCATCCAAACCATTAAGGTTAAGAGGACTTTCAAGTGCCTTTCTATATACCATATTGAACTACTTGAGAGACTTCCATGTTCCCCACAAGCATAGCCATTTATCCTTTAGCCTTTTCAAACTATTTAACCATTTAAAGTTTTATTACATAAGCTAAAAACAAGCAAGAGTTCCATTAAAAGAAGTCAATGCAATGAATATACCTTTATAAGCATTTGATCAAACACCTTGGGGGCATAATATAACCAAAATTAATTCCAAAGACCATTAAACCATTACCATGAAAATCCAATTGTACAAAACCACCATTAATACATATAAAAGCATAATTAAAACCATATGAAACCATAACCAAACATTTAATATCAAAACTCCCCAATAATAGTTGAAAACCATAATTATGAAATAGTAAAACCATGAAATCAATTATATAAATCATGCCTTTAGTTGAAATTATAATGAGGGGAGAAAATCATGCCCTGTACTGAAGAATTAATGGAAAGAAATTACCAACACAAGCCCCAAAACCTCTTGAGAGAATTATGGAGTATTTTGAAATAGTTTCTAAGGGTTAATGAATAGAATAATAGTGTAAATAACTTCCTAAGTGTATTAGAAGTTGTAGGTCCTAATTAGGGTAAGTAGGAAAATATCCATAATACCCCCACTGAAGTTACACAAAAATCTCATCATAGGGATCCGACTAACCCATATAAGTCGTACCTTCCTATATTGTTGGTTTCCACCACTCGTATCCAGGCCTCACCTTTTGGATCAAACACTGTCCAGTATAGAACTCATCCAACCAAGTTGTGACCACAACATATGATCCATACCCATGAACCGTATCCCTGGAAGAATGAAATACCTAAAGGATCAAACACTACCCACCATACGAGTCCCTAATATGACTCGTACCTGTAGTATCCCAAACTTTTCCTAGCTTAAAATCATCCTAAAAATGTTGAGGATTATCTTCCACTATGGATGATGTTTATTTCATGTGTAATTCTTTAGATTTAGACTTTCCATTGCATAGGAAATTGAATTAGCTTTCCAACGATATCAGATTCGCCTAAATCTGATAACCGGGTAAGAAGTTATGGCTATTTTAAGTTCCTGTCACAAAACACCATCATTTGAACCCTTAGCGCGTCGCGGAGCAGTGTAAAATCCCGATTGTTATTTTCCAGTGTCCCTCCGTGATAGCATCGCATCACAAAGAGGGCCAATTTTCCACTTGATAATTTCCAGTGAGACCTCACGATACTGGCGCGTTGCGCCAATGGTCAAAATGATAAACTAAAGGGCTTTGCGATTGTGGCTCATTGAAGAGGGAACCCATTTCCCGTTCGTCCTTTTTCCAGCGAGCCACCGCGATAGTGGCTCGTCACGGTGGCCACCCAGTTCGAAAAAATATATGTTTTCCAATTTCATATAAAAGTTTAAGGAGGATATTTTGGTAAATCTCCCAGCCCCTAATTTGTCCTAAACAATGAATTAAATCCCTCCAAAGCACTTTACATCCATTTTTCATCAAATCTCTCTCAAGCAAAACCCTAGTTCATCAAACTTCCTCCCCAAGAAATCCAAATTTCTCCACTAATTCTCCAAGACAATTCAAGATTAAGAATCCCCAATTCAAGAACTCTAAGAAGACATCTCCAAAACATCAATAAGGATCCAAGATTCTAGTTTTAGCATCTAGATCATCAATTGAGGTATGTGGGGTATAAACAAGGATAATCCTTTTATCCTTGTGCCCATAGCTTGTTTTAAATTCAACTTTTACTGAAGTTTATGTGATTCTCCATGAAATTCAAATTAGGGTTTACACTCATTATTGTTATTTACAAGTTTGTGATATTCCCAATGATTTAAAAGTTGCATTCCACTATTTTGTTCAAATTTTCATGCATATTGTTGAAATTTCCAGATTTTATGATGAATTATAAATGCTTATATTATCAAGCATGAATTTTAAGATGTTTTAACATGATATTGATGCATGGGTCATTATGCCCTAATTAAGATTGCTATTTTGAGATTATTTGTGCTATGAGCACCCTTAAATAAGATTATTCTCAGATTTTGATAAAGAGTTGACCTTTTAGTCCTAAGCTAAGATAAAGAATTCACTTTGTTCATATAACTTGAGATGTAACCTTATGCTATTTTTGAAGTGGATTTCTTAAGATTTTGAGCAAAATAATGAGAGTAGTATTTAGCACCGAGATGGGTAAGTTACTATAGTTTTATACCCTTGAACTACGTGCCAGCGTAGGATTCAGATTATTTTTATTTCTACATGTATGAATCAGATTATGATCACTTAAGATAAGAAGTTCTATTCCGATGGCAAGGGTAGAACATTCCTACCTAATGGGTGCCAGACGTGGGACTCCATGGATGCTCAGATGGTGTATGTCGGTTATAAGAACCTCCCAATAAGATGTTCCCTACTCTTAAAACAGGTTATTGGCGTAAAGCATTATGATAAAAGCATATATTTTGAAAGCCATGATTTTAAGATTCTTAAAGTCTTGAGATAAAGTATTCCTTTTACAAATTGATAAGATAAAGTAGCAGCTTTCAAAAAGAATAGATTTTAGAACTAAATGTAATGGCTCATAAGGTTTATATTATATGCTTTATGGATTATGATTTATGATTTTTCATATTTTAGATTACTCAAGCCCATGTGAGTCATTTATATTTATCATGTATGGTTTTCTTTATAAATTGTGATGATACTGTTTACTTATTGCATTCACCCCTATATACTCAGTATATCATCAAAGTACTGATCCACCTATACATCTATGTGCTACATTGTCTCATAATATAGGTGCAGGTGCTCAGTCTTAGTAGCGTGAGTGAACTTCGAGCATCTCATCTACATCCCTGCAGTTGGTGAGTCCTCAAAGTTTGGGGACTTAGTTATTCATACATTTAGTTTATTAGTAGATATTTCTTTATTCATTTCAGACAGTTTAAGTTAGCTGGGGCCTATCCCAGTGACTCCACAAATTCAGTTAGTAGAGGCTTGTCGGACTACTAAATTCAATGTTAGACTTTTACTTTAGTACTCAGTTTCTTAGTATTGTCTTATGTAGATTTGTAAGATTTCTATGCTTTAGATAAGATTTTCACATTTATTGTGTTTTCATATTCATATTTTCCTTATTTTATGATTCAGACTTAGTAGAAAGCTGCCAGGGTTAGCTCAAGACTACTTGTAGTTTGGAGCATCGTATGGCATCTCGAAAATCAGATTTCTGGGCATTACAAACTTGGTGTCAAAGCCTAAGGTTTAGAGAGTCCTAGGGAGTTAGATAAGCTATGTTATGTAGAGTCTTGAGCATCGGTGTAAAGCGAGACACATCTATGAATAAGAGGCTATGGAGCATTTTAGGAAATTAACTTTTTTTTTAAGATATATCATGCATTCAGTGTCTCTATCTGCTTCTAAATCATGCTTTCATATAACATAAAATCCCTCCTCATCAAGCTAACGCCTGCAGAAATAATGATCAACCATCTCAGCCCGCAGATTCTTTGAATGAGAATGTGTCACATGCTGAGTTTTGGGCTGCCTATCAGGTGCTAGCCTAAGCTATGACAACTAATGTTCAGGGCAACCGTCAAGCTGCAACCCTACTTCAGGAAGATGGGGACTTAGCCGTTGCCAGAATCTGATATTTTATGAGAATGAACCTGCCAAAGTTCTTTGGGCCGAAGGCAGGTGAGGACCCACAGTTTTATCTAGATGAGGTGAAAAAAATTACCCAAATTATGCATGTTTTTGAAGAGGTGAGTGTAGAATTAGCATCTTATAGGCTGAAGGATGTTGCTTATGATTGGGTAGTAATGTGGAAGAAAAGTAGAGGGAAAAATGCAGCTTCCATGACTTGGCAGATATTTCAAGATGAGTTCTTAAACAAGTTCTTCCTACCTAAGATGAGGGAATCCAAGATAGAAGAGTTCATGAACCTGAGGCAAGGCTCAATGACAGTGAAGAAGTATTGGCTCGAGTTCAACCAATTGTCTAAGTATGCCCCTGATCAGATGGCGACCCTAAGTCAAGCATGAGTAAGTTTATGACTGGTGTGTCTGGGTTAGTAGTTAAGGAGTATAGAACTGGTATGCTCATTCGAGACATGGATCTTCCTAGATTGATGATGCATGCTCAACAGATTAAGGCAGAAAAGCTAAAGGAAAAAGAGAGAGTAAATAAGAAAACTAGAATAGGGCAATTTGATTATGGTCAGAATAGGTTTGGAGAGGGAAATAATTTGCAGTTTTAGAATCATTCATCTATGCCTGCATATTTTTCAGCCAGTACTCCTGCACCCAAAAATAGGCAGGAATAGTGGGGTAAGTTTTCTATGTCTAGATCTTAGAGTAGTGTGAGTAGGAATCCTTATTATCCCCAATTTACTAAGTGTGGTAAGAATCATAGAGTTGAATGTTTGTGGGGTCAAAAAGGTTGTTATGGTCAGAACGGCAGGCCACGGAATCAAAAAGTTCCCGCATGCTAGACAGGGGAATAGAGATGTTCATCGTCAGACTCAGTCTAATAGTGCATCAGCTCCTCTAGGTCGCCTAGCCCCTTCTCAGGGCACATCTTTCAGTATTGGTGGCGATCAGTGCCAGAATTAATTCTATGCTTTACCATCCCATCAGGAGCATAAAGATTCACCAGATATTGTTACTGATATGCTTCGTGTCTTTTATCTTGATGTTTATGTGTTGTTAGACCTTGGGTCGAGTTTCTCTTATGTGACCCCATTAGTTGCAGTCAATTTTGAGATAAGTTCTGAAAAGATTCCTGAGCCCTTCTTGGTGTCTACTCTAGTAAGTGAGTCAGTTGTTGTAAAACAGATTTATAAAAGTGTCTTATCACTGGTCTTCATAAAGTTATGTTAGCAGACCTTTTAGAGTTAGACATGGTTGATTTTGATCTTATTCTAGGTATGGATTGACTTTATTCTTATTATACTTCTATAGATTGGTGCACCCAAGTGGTGAAGTTTCAGTTTCTAGATGGGCCAGCTTTTGAGTAGTCCGATAATTCAGTGTCTCCCAAGAGTCTTTTCATATCTTATCTTAAGGCCAGAAAATTGATATCCAAAGGTTACATTTATCATCTAGTTTGAGTTAAAGATACTAAGTTTGAGACTCTAACAATTTAGTCTGTCTGAGTGGTCTATGAGTTTCCTGATGTTTTTCTAGAAGATATCCTAGGGGTATCTCCCGATAGAGAGATAGAATTCGGTATTGACCTTCTTCTAGATACTCAGCCTATTTCTATCCCTCCATATCGTATGTCTCCCGCAGAGCTTAAGGAGTTGAAAGAGCAACTCAAGGATCTTTTAGATAGAGGTTTCATATGGCCTAGTATTTCTGTATGGGGAGCTTCCGTCCTATTTGTGCGAAAGAAAGATGGTTCTTTGCGAATGTGTACTGGCTATCGTTAGCTAAATAAGGTTACTGCCAAGAACAAATATCCTCTTTCTATAATTGATGACTTGTT
Organism: Capsicum annuum; assembly: GCF_002878395.1. Lineage (NCBI taxonomy): Eukaryota > Viridiplantae > Streptophyta > Magnoliopsida > Solanales > Solanaceae > Capsicum > Capsicum annuum. The sequence goes on along the minus strand of NC_061111.1, from coordinate 32,607,584 downwards.
TGATTAACTCCAAGGTGCAAGTTATTTCTCAAAGATAGACCTTTGATCCGGCTATCATCAGTTTAAAGTAAGGGAATGTGATATTCCAGAAATAACTTTCAAAACCCGTTATGGTTATTTTGAGTTTCTAGTCATGTCTTTCGGGCTAACCAATGCTCTATCAACTTTTATGGACCTCATGAACCGCGTGTTCAAACAATATCTAGATATGTTTGTAATAGTATTGATAGATGATATCCTTGTGTATTCTCGTAGTGAGGATGACCATGTGGATTATCTTAGAATTGTCTTACAAACTCTAAGAGATCATTAATTGTTTGCCAAATTCAGCAAGTATGAATTTTGGATAAGATCAGTAGCCTTTCTCAGTCATATTATTTCTGCCGATGGCATTAGAGTCGATCCCTAAAAGATAGAGGCTATAAGAAATTGGCCTTGACCTATCTCTCCATCAGACATTAGGAGTTTCTTGGGCTTAACTGGTTATTACCACCGTTTTGTTAAAGGTTTCTCATTTATTGAATCCCCTATGTCTAGACTGACCCAAAAGAAAGTTAAGTTCCCATGGTCAGATTCCTACGAGAAGAGTTTTCAGGAGTTGAAGACTCGACTCACTTCAGCCATAGTTCTAGTATTACCTGATAGTATAGATGACTTTGTTGTTTACTGTGATGCCTCTAGAGTTAGATTGGTTGTGTGCTAATGCACAGAGGTAAGGTCATAGCCTATGCCTCTAGACAGTTGAAGCCTCACGAAAAGAATTACCCAACCTATGATCTAGAATTAGTTGCTGTGGTGTTTGCTTTGAAAATCTAGAGACACTATTTGTATGGTGTTCATGTTGATGTATTCACAGACCATAAGAGCCTGCAGTATGTGTTTACTCAGAGGGAGTTGAATCTCCATCAGAGAAGGTAGTTGAAGTTGTTAAAGGATTATGACATGAGTGTGCTGTATCATTCGGGCAAGGATAATGTCGTGGCAGACACCCTTAGTAGATTGTCTATAAGCAGTGTTGCGCAGCCTGGGAATTTCACCGTTTGGCTAGATTGGGTGTTAGGTTGGTTGATTCAGCTGAAGGAAATGTTTGGGTTCATAATAGTTCCGAATCTTCCCTAGTTTTAGAAGTAAAGAAGAAGCAAGACGTGGATTCTAGTTTGTCCAAACTGAAGGAGTCACTGAGAGACCAAAAGGTGGAGGCTTTCTCCCAAGGAGGGATAGCGTGTTGAGATATCAAAATTAATTGTGTGTGCCTGGTGTTGATGAGTTAAGATAGAGAATTATGGCTAAAGCGCACGTAGCGCGTTATTCTATTCATCCAGGTGCTACCAAGATGTATCGCTACTTACGGAAAATCTATTGGTGGAGTGGTATGAAAAGAGATATAGCAGAGTTCATGGCTAAATGTGCAACTTGTCAATAGGTTAAGGTAGACCACCAAAGTCCTGGTGGTATGTTGCAAGAGTTTTGTATCCCTACTTAAAAGTGGAAAGAGGTGAATATGAACTTTGTGACTGGTTTACTCCATTTGAGTCATCATCATGATTCGGTTTGGATTATTGTAGACAAATTGACTAAGTCATCGCATTTCTTGCTAGTTCACATATCTTATACAGCCGAGGATTATCCTAAGTTGTCTATCTGAGAGTTAGTCAGATTGTATAGAGTTCCCGTGTCTATCATTTCTGACAGGGGTACTCAATTCACTCCCAGTTTTAGAAAGCCTTTCAAAAGGGTCTTGGTACCCATGTCCACCTTAGTTCAGCTTTTCACCCTCAGACAGATGGTCAGGCAAAGAGGACCATCCAAACTCTAAAAGATATATTGAGGGCATACACTCTTGATTTCAAAGGTAGCTGGGATGAGCATTTGCCATTGATTGAGTTCGCTTATAATAACAATTACCATTCTAGCGTACAGATGGCCCCGTTTGAGGCTCTTTATGAGAGGAGATGTAGATCACCCATAGGTTGATTTGAGGTGGGTAAGGCCGCTCTGCTTGGGCTCGATGCGTGTATGAAGCTATGGAGAAAGTTAAGTTGATTGGGGAAAGATTGAAAACAACCCAGAGTCGTCAAAAATCCTATGCAAATATGAGAAAAAGGGACCTCGAGTTTAAGGTTAGTGATTCAGTGTATCTAAAAATTTCACCCATGAAAGGGGTGAAGAGATTTGACAAAAAGGGGACGCTTAGTCCCGGTATGTTGGCCCTTATAAAATTCTGAGTCGTGTTGGGAAAATAGCTTATGAGCTTGAGTTGCCCGTAGACTTATTAGCCGTTCATCCTGTATTCCACGTCTCTATGCTTAAGAAGCGTATCGGTGACTCCACTATTGTAGTTCCTTTAGAAAGCTCAGATATTCAGAACAGTCTTTCTTACGAAGAGATTCCAGTTGAGATTTTAGATCATCAAATCCGTAGACTAAGGAACAAAGAAGTTTCCTTGGTCAAAGTTCTTTAACAGAATTAGTCTGTTGAGGGTGCCACTTGGGATGCAGAAGCAGATATGCGAGCTAAGTACCCTCACCTTTTCTTCGCAAACTCAGATTTAGCTGAAGGTAATACTCTTTCTTGATTCAGTTCTTTTCTAATCATATATTCTGCTATATAGTTGTCCTTATGTAAGTTCATACACTCACAGAATTACTCAGGAGCTCAGAACGATTTAGATTCAGTTATTCAGTTCATTTCATTTATGCATGCTATCATATATTCTCATAATCCTCAAAAATTTTATCTTAACTAGCCACTTCGAGGACGAATGTTCTCAAGGGGGAGATATTGTAATACCCCAAACTTTTCCTAGCTTAAACTCATCCTAAAAATATCGAGGATTAGCTTTTATAATGAATGATGTTTATTTCATATGGAATTCTTTAGATTTAGACTTTCCATTGTGTAGGAAATTGAATTAGCTTTCCAACGATATAAGATTTGCCTAAATCCAATAACCAGGTAAGAAGTTATGGCTATTTTAAGTTCCTATCGCGAAACACCGTCATTTGGACCCTTAGCGCGTCGCCAATGCAAAATCCCGATTGTCATTTTCCAGTGGTCCTCCACGATAGCACCGCATCATGGAGAGGGCCAATTTCCCGATTGGCTATTTCCAATAAGACCTCGTGATACTGGCGCATCACACCAGTGGTCAAAATCAAAAAATAAAGGGCTCCGCAGTTGTGGCGTGTCGCGGAGGGAGCCCAGTTCCTCTTCGTCCCTTTTCCAGTGAGCCACCGCGATAGTGGTGGATCGCAGTGGCCACCCAGTTTGGAAAAATATACGTTTTCTAGTTTCGTATAAAAGTTTACGGAGGACATTTTGGTAAATCTCCCAACCCCTAATCCGTCCTAAACAATGAATTAAACCCCTGCAAAGCACTTTACATGCACTTTTCATCAAATCTCTCTCAAGCAAAACCGTAGTTCATCAAACTTCCTCCCTAAGAAATCCAAATTTCTTCTTTAATTCTCCAAGGAAATTCAAGATTAAGAATCCCCAATTCAAGAACTCTAAGAAAACATCTCAAAAATATTAATAAGGATCCAAGATTCAAGTTTTAGCATCTAGATCATCAATTGAGGTATATGGGGTATGAACAAGGATAATCCTTTCATACTTGTTCCCAAAACTTGTTTTAAATTCAACTTTTACTGAAGTTTATTTGATTCTCCATGAAATTCAAATTAGGGTTTACACCCATTATTGTTATTTACAAGTTTATGATATTCCCAATGATTTAACAGTTGCATTCCACGATTTTGTTCATATTGTTGAAATTTTCATATTTTATGATGAATTATAAATGCTTATATTATCAAGCATGAGTTCTAATATGTTTTAACATGAGATTGATTCATGGGTCATTATACCCTAATTAAGATTGCTATTTTGAGATTATTTGTGCTATGAGCACCCTCAGATAAGATTATTCTCAGATTTTGATAAAGATTTGACCTTTTGGTCCTAAGCTAAGATAGAGAATCCACTTTGTTCATATATCTTGAGATTTAACCTTGTGCTATTTTGAAGTGGATTTCTTAAGATTTTGAGCATAATAATGGGAGTAGTATTTAGTACCGAGATGGGTAAGTTACTACAGTTTCATACCCCAGAACTACGTGCCACCGTAGGATTCAGATTATTCCCACTTCTACGTGGATGACTAGATTGTGATCACTTAAGATAAGAAGTTCTATTCCGATGTCAAGGGTAGAACAACCCTACCTAATCGGTGTCAGACGTGGGATTCCATGGATGCTCACATGGTGTATGTCGGTTAGAAAACCCCCCCAATAAGATGCCCCCTACTCTTAAAACAGGTTATTGGCATAAAGCATTAAGATAAAAGCATATATTTTGAAAGCTATAGTTTTAAGATTCTTAAAGTCTTGAGATGAAGTATTCCCTTTACAAATTGATAAGATAAAGTAGCAGCTTTCAGAAAGAATAGATTTTAGAACTGAATGTAATGGCTCATAAGATTTATATTATATGCTTTATGGATTATGATTTATGATTTTCATATTTTAGATTACTCAAGCCCATGTGAGTTATTTACATTTAGTATACTTTATAAATTGTGATGGTATTGTTTACTTATTGCATTCACCCCATATACTTAGTACATCATCAAAGTACTGATCCATATATACGTCTATGTGCTACATTGTCTCAGAATGTAGGTTCGGGTGCTCAGTCTTAGCAGTGTAAGTGATCTTCGAGCATCTCATCTACATCCCTGCAGTTGGTGAGTCCTCATAGTTCGGGGACTTAGTTATTCATACTTTCAGTGTATTAGTAGATGTTCCTTTATTCATTTCAGACAGTTTGAGTCAGCTGGGGCCTGTCCCAGTGACTCCTAAGATTCAGTTAGTAGAGGATTGTCGGACTACTAAATTCAGTGTTAGACTTTTGCTTTAGTATTCAGATTCTTAGTATTGTCTTACCAAGATTTGTGAGATTTCTATGCTTTAGATAAGATTTCCGCATTTATTGTGTTTACATATTCATATTTCCCCTATTTTAAGATTTAGACTTAGTAGAAAGCCGCCAAGATTAACTCAGGACTACTTGTAGTTCGGAGCACCGTGTGGCGTCCTAGAATTAGATTTCGGGGCATTACAGTACCAAGCCATACGACTCATACCCTTAAGTCGTAACTATTCCAGTGACCAAAACCATCCCACCAACTAACACTGCTTACCATACGACAGGACCATACTCCTCGTACCCTAACATATGGCTTGTACCCCTGAGTCGTGTTGGGTCCGGAGAACGAGAATTCCAGAAAATTTCTAAGGGTCGAAACCCAGGACGTTTCAATCCCCAGCCATCCACCAGTTCCCCAGCCCCTTTCCCCTGCCCCCACCCCACTCCGCACCAGCAGCAACAACCATCCCCGACTCCTCATTGCTTTCGTCCTTTTTTCGACATACAAAACAACAAACAACCACTCCAACTCCTATTTTCCTTCCTTATCTTTATAACACCAACAACATACAACACAACAATTAAGAATTTAAACTTTGTTATTGAAAAATTTCAATTTTTTGATTGAGATAAAAGTGATGAATATTTCCCAGATGATCGAAGCTAAAATTACTAAGCAATTTTTACGAATTTTATCCTTATAGGGGAAAATCCAAGCCACATTTTCATTATATTGCAATTTTTCTCTCTAATGTTTTTTAATGTTAGCGTAGAAGCAAAATTTAGTCTTTTTAGTTTATTTTGAATGAATTTTATGTATGGATAAGAAAACTGATGAGTCTGTTGGTGGTGGTGGTGGTGGAACTCTAACCGGAGTTTGTTGGTGGTGGCTCGTCGGCTGTGACGAAGGAGAGACAAAGTGAGTGGTCGGAGTTGCTCTTTGATTGTGGTATTTTTTCGGTCGTTTGCGGCATTTCAGTGACTTGAGGGTGATAAAGAATAGAAATGACGATGACGGGGGCGGGGGCGGGGGCGGGAGTGGGGGTGGGTGATTTTTTTTCTTTTAAATATTATTTATATTTTATATGTATTTTAAATATTTTATTTCCATGTGTCATTTAAAAATGATGTGGCACGCCATGTGTAAATGATTGTACTACGCTTAAATTAAGTGGATGAAAAAAAGGTTTACAATGTTATGTTTTGATGGGTAAAGGGTTCAAAAAATTCATTTTTAATGAGTTAAAGGATCCAGGTGACAAAAGTGTAAGTAAGAGTATCCACTTTACAAATCAGACCAAGTACAAGGGTCCACAGAATTCTTTTGCCTTTCATATTTTTATTTTTTTGGTAGTGTATTATTTGCTTTTGAAAAATCTATTAGTTTTGGGATTTTCCTTAGCAACTTGGGGATTGTTTTTTTAATTGGTATTACGATTGATTTTGGTAACTATCCCTTCCGTCCCATTTTACTCGTCCCAATTTAATATTGCATATTGATTAAGAAAAATAATTAATAACATGGATACTTTACCATAATACCCATATTAAATGATGTTTACATTTTAATTTGGAGATAAAACAATTAATACTAAGGGTAAAAAAGGAAAAAAATTATCTTGTCTTGATTAATGAAAAATGATACGTAAAATAGGAAATCAAATTAAAAAATTTGGGACGAGTAAAATGGGATTAAGGGAGTATTTTTCGTTCACGTTAAAGCTGATGAATTCACTTTATTTGCGTAGGAATCTTCTTCTTTCTTGAAGTGTTGCGCAAGTTTTAATAAAATTCTTTTTCATTTTTCAAAACAAACCATTTCAAAGTTTTTCTTTGAACGTTGGAAAATAAAAGTAAAATTGATTTTGTATGAATGGGAATTTATTTTCTAACCCAAAAGATTTTAATTTCTTTTGATTGTTTAGAATTACTTAATTTTATTTGTTATATCTCACTTTTCGATAGTCTAATAATATGAATTTTAACCAAAATTTTAAGATATCTATATTTTATATTTTATTATATCATTGTGAGAATGATTGTAACACTTTAAATAGATAAATTTTAATTCAAAATATTACATTAATTTAATTTAACTTTTCAAGCAAATAAATAATGAAAAAATTACACAAATTCCATATTTAAGACACCATATTACCTAATATCCCTTAATATTTTAAAAATTACATAAAATCCCTAGTTGCATTTTTATTGGTGATCCATATGCTATAACTTCCCCACCCTATTTTATCTCCGCTTTTCACGCCATCTCTCTCTTTCTTTAATTTACGCATGCTCCTTTTTTTTAATCACAAATTACTCCCCTAAAATATCTCCAATTTTTGGTAGATTTTCAGTCAACTTCAATCACCAATACTTCAACTGATTTCAAACAATCGTTCATCTTTTAATTTCAAAAATTAACAATTTCTTCAAAGAGGTTAGCTTTTGGTTTATCATTTAAAATCTTTTTCTGTTAATTTATTTTATCTTCAATGGCTAATGAACATTCACCCTCATTCAGCTTAGGGATTTCACAAATTGAAACACAAAAAGCTGTTAATGATAGTAATCAAGTCTTGGGTTTTACTCCGGGCAAATTTGATTACACCAAATTAGGGTTTAGTGAAAATCGATCAAAGTAGCGGAATGACTCTAAAAAATTAAAGATTTTAAGAGAAGCTTTTGCTGTAAAAAATCAAGTTTCCAACTTGCAAACGAAAGATCCGGATGAAATTGAACAAATCCCCAAATCCCCATCGGAGCAGGTTTTTTTTTGCAACTAATTCATATATGGTTATTCATATAAATGATTCTTTTAAATGGTGATTCATATGGATGATTCATATAATTGCAGATTAACAGTTTAACTAGTTACTTAGTGTTTCATATTTTTTTTGTGATGTATATGGGTGATTCATATGGGTGAAATACTAAAATGGTATTTTAATTGGTGATACATAATTTGTGCTGGTGATTCATAGATATTGATTAATATAACTGATTCTTTTAACTGGTGATTCATATGGGATATTCATATAAATGCATATTAACAGATTAACTGGTTATTTTGTGATTCATATTTTGTTGTGATTCATATGGGTGATTCATATAACTGCTTATTTTAACAGATGATTCATATGAGTGATTCATTTAATTGCAGATTAACTGGTTACTTGGTGATTCATATTCGTTTGATGATATTCATATGGGTGTTACACTAAAATAATATTTTAATTGGTGATTCATATGCCTGTTACTTTTATTCTCTGTGGATAATTTTTTTTGTTTATACATATGAATCTCCTTTTATGTACTCATTTTTTTGTTGTGATTCATTTATGTTGTTGACAGAATGTTAGTTTGCGTGTGAAAAAATGACCTTCCCACAACACAAGGATTGGTAGTGTACATAATATCAATTTAGTCGATAAGCTTAACGAAGTTCTGAATGATGAAGGAATTAGAATGTTTAGAAGCACTTGTTTTGGGTCATTTCTTGACCTACCTAATTGTAATTTCCAAGGATCGATAGCAAGGTGCTTGATGACGTTAGAAGTCCAACACTCATGCCAAGATCAACCAAGGGTGTTGGTCAACAATACAATTCTTCAGTTTTCATTGTACGAGTTTGCTATCGTTACTGGCTTGAAATACCAAGGCACCGTTGATGATTTTGATTATTCTGACCTTCCACCATGTCGACTATAAAAAAAATATTTTTTGAATTCGTCATCATATGTGAAAAAGGGTGAGTTGGTCAACATTTTTTTGACTAAAAACTGGGAAAAAATATAAAAGATGCGGTAAAAATTGGGATATTGTACTTTATACACACATTTGTGTTCTCCCAATTAGATAAAACTAATATTCCTGCCCGAGACTTTCACATGGTGGATGATGGAAGTTATAGTCGTTTTTCATGGGAAAAAGTAGCTTTTGAGAAATTGATGATTTCAATTAGTCGGTCGATGAATGAGGCCCAAAATTTTTACCATCTAAGTGGATTGCCATACGCGTTTTAGATTTGGTGTTACAAATGTTGTGCCAAAGTTGATGAATCACTTGCCGTTCGCGTTCACAATTTAATTCCAAGAATGGTGAATTGGAAAGTGGTAAAACCCAAGCCTAGATACGAGGATCTTATGGACGATATGTTTAGTAAGGTAGTGTTTATTTCACAGTTATACTTTTGTATGTCTATTTTTAATTTTTAAAGTACTTTTAATTTTTGGTCTTTTGTGTTACTTTTTTTTTTGCAGCTTGTATACAGGAATATAACCTCGTCACCAAAGGAATTGAACCATCTTGATTTGCCCAATCCTTTGATGTTTGGTTCAACAGATGCTGCTGTAAATGTAGCATAGGCAGTAGCTGTACAATAATAATTTGAGAGGACTGTTCTGACTGAATTTGAAGATGAATATGATGATTTTAGTACACCTCCTAGTGCAAATCTTCTAAAAAAGATGAGGCTTGATGTTGTTCAATCTTCACATCCTCCTATGAAGAAACAAAAATAGTTGAGGAGTTAGAAAAGGTTATCTCACGAGTAGCAAAGTCCAAGAAACAGTTAGACAAGTTGTCCAGAGATAAAAAATTGGCAAGTCCTTCAATAGATATCTCGGAGCCTCGAGTTTCCTTGCATAAAGACAAAGTTGTGCCTAATGTTGAGATGAGGGATGCCGATAAATCATTTGCTGCTTCAGAGGAAAAACTATCACTATCCAAGTCTGATTTGGACGAGATAGAGTCTTATGTTAGGACCTATGTAAGTATAAAATTTTGTTCTTTTTGTTCTATTAATGTTAAAACATATTATAGGTTAACATGAAATCCAAAATGTTATTCATAATGTAGGTTGACATGAAATTCAATGATCTTCAAAAGTTTATGGTCGACCAGTATACAGGACTTTTGGGAGTTGTGAAAGAAGGTGTTGCTTCATTTGGCAAGGTATTCATAGTTTATCATTAGTATCACTATATTACTGTATTATTCTAATTTCTTATCTTGTAGGTTGCTCAATATCCAGTGCATGAAAGTGAAAAAGGCAACCCAGATATAGAAGAGGATCCTCCCCAATCTCTTAATGTGCACACAACGGATGCTAAAAATTATAATGTTGTAGATGCTGCTGGCCAATCATCTAAATTAGGTGGTAATGAAAGAGCAGCTGAGGAATCCTTTAAGGCAATTAAATTAACTTAATTATATTATCGTTTTGTTACAACTTGCTCAAAATATTACCATCTAATAGTTTAGATATTATTTTTTGAATTGATGGAACTGTTAATATCATGGTGTGTATGTATGTATTAAGTTACTCATATGTATCACTCTGATACATCTGACATCATATGTATCACTCTGATACATCTGACATTATAGGTATCCCTTTGATATGTATAGACAATTTAAATAAATTTTCAGTAATTGATTCATCATATGTGTTCAATTGATTCATATTAACATGTTAAGTTTAATTACTAATATGAATTAAATAATTTTTCTCTAACGGTTAATATGAATCATAGGACAATATTAATTTTTTGAATATGTGTTCCTTAAGTTTTCAAAATGTATCACTTCGATATATTTGTATCAAACTGTTTCAATTTTCATATACACAATTTATTATATCAATTCATATTAGATCTTCCATCACAGTACAAAATTAAATTTGAAATAAATCAAATAGTAAGCTGAGAGTTCATACGCAGACAAGCTGCAAGAAGATGATAGGCATAGTACAGATGCTGAAGTAGATGAATCTATAAAGAAAGAACGTGTAGCAGTACTATCAATTTACTTATAACGAATTTTATTTTGTAATTTGAAGTAGTTCATTATAATGGTCACAACCTTATTTTAATTTTTTCTGTGGCATAAAAAATTTTCAGTAACAATGTTTTAATCTTATTTATAAATGATTAATGTTTCAAGTACCTAAAGTTGGTTATCTGTTATGTAAGTTTTTCAGATGTATCACAGTGACACATAATGATCCATATGTATCATTATGATACATACACATAATTTAGAAACTTCAATTCTAAACTTCATTATAACACTAAGTTCTCTTTTTACATACGTCACACAAGAATCTGAAAAAGCCCTTCATAATACAAATGAAGATTTGTCTAAAGCTATTACCTTGTATGTACCACCCTCGCGTGCTGCCTATCCAACAGGGATCAATTATATAGATGCTGAAGCTATTGACACATGTGATCGGCAATACAACATTGATAGTTAGTGTTATATTAGCGACAACGCTATTGCAGCTATTTCTTAGGTCCCTGTGTGCAAGACTAATCTGAAATATGTCAGGAAGCTTCCTTCCAAGAGAAATAGACAGCCATCAAGAGTATATCAGTCACCATTTGTCAGTGAGTTTGATTCTGGGTTAAAAGATAAAGAAGTCATCCAGTCGCAAAAAAAGTTAAAATATTCGTTTGAAGATCACAACATTAACGAAACATATGCTGAAGATCTCTTCTATAAGTTCTCTGTTTGGATGTCAGCTGGACTGTACAATCCACATGCTACTAAGGAAGATTGATGAATGACCTTCCACAATATCATATATATGTACTACTTTCAATACTTATAAAAATTATAATTTGATTTCAGGAAAGGAAAGGATGAGTACTACACGGTCAAATACGTTGATCTAAAACCAACTCTTGATTTTGTAGTATCACACCCGGTGAAAAAAAGTTGGTTTGATTACATGGCGCAATCAAGTAATTGTTGGAATGATGAGGTATGCCTCAAAGAAATATATATAGAAATTAACATTTTTATTAATTTTTATTATTAAAGCACAAGCTGATTTTACAATATGACTTAAAAAATTTAATGTTTGTAGAATGAATACAGCTTTTCTGGTAGCAGATGTATCATAGTGATACATCTGGGTATCATATGTATCACTGTGATACATATGCTGTCTAACTTGAATTTAATTTGAAAATTTGATAAGGAAGCATGGGTTAGTGTCATAATTTGAACTACATTCTGCTACATATTTTTATGAGCAAAATTTAATTTTTTTGCTCAATCCTATCATGATTGATGTGCAACTCAATACATTTGTGGCTGATTTAGCTTGTCTCTACATTTCATGCGAAGTTTGTGTTTACTATATTTTTCTTTATAGTAATTAATATTCCAAGTCTTGTGTATGCCTTATATAAATCACCTGTTCTTACTCATCATAGTTTTTTATTACATCATATCAATGTGGTATTCTACTATCTTATAAAGAAAGCAAAACTGGATACAACTAGTGAATTTAGATATACCACTATGAATTGCGTGTTCTTGAACTACATCCATGATACATACACTCATTATCACCGAAGTCATTCTGAGATTGATCTTAGCTCGCATGTCGAAAACGTTCGCTCAATGAAAGTGGCTTCGGTGGAGAGATCAATTTGTGAGATTATGCAATGACTATACATTCCAGTTGGTATTACATGGCATTTGATTGATGAGGTGTATGTGTCAATAAATTGTAAAGGGTTATTTCACTATGTGTTGGCAGTCATAGTACTCAAGGAAAGATGCATTCATGTGTACGACTCAATGAAAGGTCATAGAGGTCATGCTAATGAGATAAAGGAGCTTGTTGAAATGTTGTCAACTTATTTGACAATATCTATTTTTTTTTTTTTGAGAAAAAAGATCGCACAGAATGGTCACTTCTAGACGCATACAAGGAAAAGTCAGACCAGGATGCATTCGATGTTCACATTGTTGATGGAATTGTGCAACAATCAAGCGGCACGTTGTAAGTATCATTTATTCTTTTGAATATATTATTTTAAGAGCTCATGGAAATACATAAAATACCTAATTTTCTATTTTTCAGGGATTGTGGCTTGTTTGTTGCGGCATATGCTGCATTTTTTAAGTGACCAGCATCATATACCATCTTTAGAGTTTGATCCGAACAAGCATCGTACAAGATACACATCCTTGTTATGGGACTTTGATGTGAACAAGGCATGCACTGGATATGTTAGTGACGATCAAGATCCGCCTAGGCCTAAACGCACCTTCATTCAATCTGAGGATACAAAGATGATTGATGTTGAACCGTAGTTCTCTAGCATTTATTTTGTGATAAAAGGATATTGGTTTCTTATGTTTGTGGAATTATGGTTTTTCAATTTTTTAATGTTTGGGGATTTGTAGATATATCATGAAACCATATTTTTTTTGTATAAAATGTCATGACATTTTATCTTAGAAGCAGATATTGTATTAGTACTTCTGTGGTTAGTTTAACTTACATAATCTATTACAAATTTTTAGTTTTATCTTTTGATATGTAGCATCAATATTTTGTTAACAATTAGAAGTGATCTAATATATATCATCAAATACCATATGAATCACCATTTATATTATTAACCAGTATTTACATGAATCACCAAATACAACTTTATACGATTTATTATGTTAGCACCATTTATAATCTGTAATCATATGAATCTCCACTTTCATGAATAAGCAGTTAAATAAATCACTAATTATATGAATCACCATTTTTCAAATGTTTAAAATAAATCACCAGTTAAAAATGATTAAACCTGATTAAACTGTAACCAATATATTGCAAATGGATCACCAATTAACATGTTCATTTTAATTTCTAATATGAATCAACAACTTTTATACGACTCACTTAACAATATTATGTTTTTGAATATGTATCAACAAATACCATGTGAATCACAATTTATATTCTTAACATGTACTTATATGAATCACCAAATACAACTTAATATGTTAAGTTGTATTCTTTTATCACCATTTATATTCAGTTAGCAATTGAATCTCCAATTTCTGGAATAACCATTTATATTCTTAAAATGAATCATCAGTTAAAAGTCATTAGAACTGAATAAACTGTAACTAAAATGTTGAAAATGTCTCACCATTTAACATCTTAATTTTACTTTCCAGTATGAAACAACTAATTTTACACGAATGATTTATATGAATCACATAACAATATTAAGTTTTTTAATATATATTAATTGAAAACAATATGATTAAAATGTAACAACAATTAACCTGTTGAGATTAAACAGTAGTATGTATCACTTTATAATTTCATTTAGGAAATGAATCACTAGCTTTCCTCATTAATTCTTAACATATCTGCATAAGACAATAGTACTAATGAATTATAAACAATAATCTTAAAAACACATATCTTTTTCAACAGTAAACGAAATATATCAAGCAATGAATTTTTGAGTAATTAACTCAAATTGTTGAATTCAAAACTTTGAACTAAGTAAACACATCTGATTAGACTTTAAAGACAAAATGTCACATCTCTTTTGGAAAGTAGTTGCAAGTACGTCTGTTGTGGCCTTCATACCTACACTTGCCATAACGATTTGATGTTAATGAAAACTTTTCACTACTTTTCTTTTTTCTACCTTTCTTGGGTCTTTCTAGTGGGCGTTTATATTTTGGAGGCAAAATCATATCTTCTAATACCTCCGGTGGTACATGCCAGTCTCGTTTATCGGGCACCGAACAAAGCGGCATTTCATAAGTCTTCACCAATGTCTCATTCTTGTAGTAATCTGAGCAGTATGACTTCATTTTCTTTACATATTTTCTTTTCGAAACAGCAATAGCGTGCGCGCATGGTATCTCATGAAGCTGAAATCTACCACAGTTGCAATTTCTATTATCCAATCGAACAATGTATTTTCTTCCTTCTTTATACACACCGTATATGTAGTTAGTTGATTCCCTAATCTGAAAATATTATTCCATAAAGTTTTATGTAAGTCAACATAATATATGAAACATAAAAACCCAAATTAATTAAATATAAAGAACAAAATTTCAAGTGGAAGCATATTTCAACATATGTATCAAAATGATACATATGAATCCCAGATGTATCACTTTGATACATCTGTTATCAGAATGTTAAAAGAAAAAATCTGCAAACTTAGTTAAAGTATACTAATTATTATTTTAACTTACCATCATACGTGATGACTTTGCCTCGTTCAATTGAAGAATTTGTTGAAACCGACCTCCCAATGACTTTTTAGAAAGAAAGCTAGATTGGTCTCTATTTTTTTGGTTCCACACTCCAAATAAGATTCTGACCTATTCAAGAAAATCAAAAATTGACAGTTCACGAGCCTCAACAAGATGAGAGTTGATACATTCTGCAATGTTGGAAGCATCATCCTCGCCTTATTTATTGGAGCATGAACTCTTGACCACTTTTCAAATCCAACATTTTCCAAATATGCCTTAACTCTATTGTCAATCTTTCCCACTTTACACATAATCTCATTAAAATCATCCAACTTGTATGCTTTAGCCATGGCAAAAAACTCGCCGGTCAGCTTGTGCTTACTCTTTCTATAATTCGTCCAAATATTATTCCAAAGATGCTAAATACAAGAAAAATATGGTATACATGGATAGACCACACTAACCGCCTTGATTATGTTTTCATGTCTATCAGAGACAACACACATATTATCGCGCTCACCGAAAGAACACTTGAATTGCTGGAAAAACTACGTCCAGGATAATCATTCTCAGAATCTACAACCCCATACGCAAGCGACAATATATGTCCTGATACATAATATCAAACAATGATTATGTCTAAGTTATATAACAATTACCATCATTTGTAAGAAGAAAATAAATCACTACATGCAATACCTACTCTATCAAGTGTGCTAGCTGAAATGAATGTTCCCTGATATAGTCCTCTCATGTGACTACCGTTTATTACCACAACAGGCCTACAATACCCAAATCCCTTAATAAAAGGTTGTAGTGCTACGAATAGATACATGAACTGATTATCCGGAGACTTATGCATCCTTATATGTGAATTGGGATAAATCGAATTCAACATGTATACATAGGTAGGCATTTTCTTATATCCGTCAGCTGGTCGCCCTCTCAACATCTTTAAAGCACGTTCTTTAGCCCGCTAAGCCTTCATGTAATCTATGTCCAAACCAAGTTCTCTTTTTATATCTTCAATAATGTCGCTTGGGGTGATTATTCTTTTGTAGTTCACCAACTTTGGAGTTGTTATTCCAGCTACAAAGGCAATGGTTGCATGCTGCTGCTCAAACACTTTGTCCATTATTGAGCAGGTGTGTTCATCGTTGAAGATACGTACTATAAATGTATCAGTACCATGCTTACAGGATGCCTTGAATACCCAACTATATTTCGGCGATTTGCACAGCAAGACATAGCTGAAATATACGTCAAAAAAATATATCGCTAATATGAAGTTACGTTAATTTGTTTATATATGAATCACCACATACCATATGAATCACTACTTCAATCAAAATGTGAGCCAATTAACTAATGAATAAACAGTTAGTATATATCGCTAATATACACCTAAATTTGTTATTCTTTTTTATTATATGAATCACTAAGTTATATGAATAACCTTTTTTTCCAACCTATTTATATGAATCACCAATATAAATCACCATTTATATGAATATCCAATTATATTAGTCATAAATATGAATCACCATATATATAAATATCCACTTACAATACTTATTAGTTATTTGTATCATTTATATAAATCACCAATTATATGAATCACTACTTATTTGAAACACCACTTACATTAATAACCAACTTAAAAACAATTATATGAATAACCTGTTACGTTAATCACTAAAATTAAAAATTAGTTATATAAATCACCAGTTATATGGATCACCAGTCACATGGTGATTCATATTTGTGATTAATATAAAATAATATACAAATGTATCACTACATAAAACTAATATACAAATGTATCACTATAGCTTCCAGATGAATCAAATTACAAAATAAATCAATAATTGTCATTAAAAATAAAAAACGAACCTCTGCTTGTCAGATCTCTCAGCTCTGAAATTGATCTTGTGCTTGATTGTATAGTTACGCATTAACGAGACAAGTGTATCTTTGTTTTTATACTTTTGGTTCACCTTTACAACACTATTATAGCAATCACTTATCAGTTCTTCACCACCCACATTAACAATTGGCAGAGATTCAACGTTACCAACTACAACAACTGCAAGTTCATACGGATCAACAAAATCATAACACTTAATCGTCATATCATCCGCGTCAACATCATCAATGTCAATTACAATATCACTAATTGTAATACACAATGAATACTTCCCGAATATATATTCAGCTTTCAAAATCTGAAGAAAAAGTTTTACAACCATATCATTATAAATCTCCAACGTTGATGAATTGCTGTGAACAACATATTTGGCATGAATTCTTTTCAGAGATACGCCAATTTTTAATTGAGTTGATATGGTGTCCATTAAATTTCGGTACGATGTTTTTTCATGAATTACAATACCGTCGACCTGATAGTTATCATACCTTGTTTCAGAAATCAATTCCCCAGAATGACGCAATAATACAGTGATGAGATCCATTGAAGAAATTCAGAAAAAAATATTGAATATCGATTTTTTTGTTCCAAAATTGAAAAACTTTGAGAATCTAATGTGGTTTGCATCATTTGTTGAACTGTTAACAAATGGAATTGCGTTTTTAACGCTTGTAACAGTTTAGGTGAGATTTACGTTATTAAAATCAGTGAAAATCCCATGCTTCCTAAAATAATTACCTAATCTGTTACACATGTATCACTTTTAGATATGTATCACTGTTTAACAAATGTATCATCAATTCAAAAATTTGAAATAAAATATAATTGGTAAAATAAACGAGATTTTATATAATATTACTTAAATTATTAGGGATTTATGTAAGTTACTCATAAATAATAAGTAAAAGCAAATGAAAGAGATATGACTAGTAGTAATGTTCAGACAATTTGTCATCGTGTAGGAAGGCCACCTCTCTCAAATGGAGTTGACCTTTCATTTTGTAGCTACTTGCATTCAGGAATGTCCCTACTTTTGGATGTTGTGATATATATATATAGTACCTATTGAGGATGATTTTATACATTTTATTCCTTCATTAACCTTTGTTTCTTTTCTATTATTTTGATTTTCTCTTTAAGAGATAATAAATATGGTAATAAAAATAATTTATTATATCAATTTTTAAATATAATAAATTTAATATTTTTAAAATATTAAATAAAAAAGTGTTTAATACCAAGTAAATGGACAGATAACATATCTATTAATTTTCTACATTGAACAAATATTGTTGCACATCTATTTTTAATAGTATAAACAATATAAATCTCACTATTTTACTCCTTAATTACCCCTTTTCTCGATTTTTTCAGTAAATTTTCTTTTTTTCGAATTTTAATTATTCATATACATAACTGAACGTTTATATACATTAATATCTTATGTATCATATTTAACTATTTTAACGATATGTAAGAAAATAACATATCTCCTTTAAATTAGAATGCAATTAACATAATATTCATTAATGTGTAATTAATGAATCTCTTAAATTCAGTAACAACTTTTCAATTTTAAAAATTTCAAATACCAAATCAATTAGCACGATAAAAAAAAATCTCACTTCGGATCATTCAAGCTTTGTTTTCTCAAGCTCTGTTTTACATCAAATTTTATCAAGAAGATAAACATTGTACTTCTCTTGAGGCATTCAGGTATCCCAAATTCACAGTTGCATGAACTACCAATATGCAAAAACTAAGGTGAAACTTTTTTGTTTAGTATTTCATCCCCTGTAAAGTTTTTACAATGCATACCAATATTACTTAATTGAATCTAAATGTAAAATTAATCATTTAAGGAGCAAAATTAACTCATTTGTTCATAAATATATTTGATATACATAACTTTACATAACTATGTTATGTATCAGATTTGAAATAACATTAGTTATTTCATTTTTATACATAACATAGTTATGTATAAGGAATAGAATAATTGTAGTTATGTCAAATTTGATACATAACATCGTTATGTATATGGATAGTCATATACATAGCATAATTATGTATCAAAAGTAAAAAAATATCATGACAACAGAGAACTCCAACCAATATACATAACTATGATATGTATCAGATTAGAAGTAATCCATTCATATACATCACATTGTTATGTATAAGAAGTGAAATAACAACAAATCTCAAACGACATCTACAATCCTATACATAACTATTCTATGTATCAAGGTTGAAATAACAATAAATGATACTTTATGACTATGTATAAAAATATGAAGAGTGACAAAAATATGCCGATGCAGCAACAAAGCCCTTTACCTTTGAAAGACGGGTCTGGGTCAAACATATACATAACATAATTTTATATATGGTGTGTTATAAAAACTCTCAGCAATATCAAATGTCATACATATACATATTTGTGCTATGTATCAGGTTATAAATAGCATAATGTATTCGATGTTTAAACATAGTTATGTATATTGGTTAAAATAACAAATAATTCTGATACATGATTTTGAAGTATTTGAATCGGCGTTGAAACTTTTCTTATCTTTGATTTGGCGTTGGGTTTTCGTCAATGTTCAAATCGTCGAAGTGTTTTTGAAGCTCGTCGGAGGAGAGAAACTTTTGAGTTTTATTAGATTTTTAATTGAAGGAAAGAGGGAAGATGAAGCGGCTTACTGGTAGCTCGCTCGCTGGAGCAGCGATGATGGTTGGTGTGATCTAACCGGTTGGATGGGTTATTGGTCTGTTGAAGTTTTCTCCGGTTCATCGGAGTTGGAGCTTCTCACCGAAGCAGCGATGAAGGAAAAGAGACAGGGTTGGCGGGTAGGCTGATTGGAACAGAGTGGGATGCAACGGTTGTGGTTTTTTTTTTGGTTGAAAAGTTGACGTTGAGCAATTTGAGAAGAACACGTTTGTAAATTCAAAATTTGAAAACCGCTTGATTGAGGTTTCTTAATTTTAGACACTCTTTAAGTAGAATTAATCGTAAGAAAAGGGTAGGTGAGATATGTATATGAAGTTTGGAGACAAAAAGTGTCAAAAAGGAATTTTGATAATTACTTTTGGTAGTTGAAATTTTATGTAATTATAGAAACTTAAGTTGTAGTTTGAAGTATCGTTGGACATCTATTTTTAATCTATATCTCTATCTATAATCTAAAATATATTAAAAGTGAAAAAAACCCTTAGAAAAATGATTTGGACTCTTTGCCCTTCATTGAAAGTCGCTACTTTAGAGAAATAGACTTTTCACTTATTTTCTTAAATTATTATTTAATTATTAAATTTTTTAAAAAAATCCTAAAAATATATGGTAGAGATGAAATATATGAAATTAATGTTAAACTTTGGGAGTGTTCTACTTAAACATGAAAATATTTTACCTATGTTTGCCTCTTCTACCTAAACAAGGAAAATAATATATGGAAAAATAACTAAAAAGAATATTTTGTTATGTGTAAAGTCGGCTTTTCAACATTAATTTAGATTTTGTATATTAAATTATTCCTTTCATATTTAAGAATTATTTAGATTTCTTTGTTTAGTAGTTTAATGTGTTTAGATTTCTTTATATAAAATTTTCTTTGTTTTAGGTTTGGGTGTTATGTTTTGCCACAATCTCAATGGTTGGATTCATATTGATGCACCAAAGCATAACACTTCCAGCCTTGCAGATTAGTTTAGAAGCTCTAAGATGGACACATACTGATAGACACCTACTACAACGACAAGTTATTTCGATCTCATATTTTTTCAGTTGCTTATGATCAGAGGTGGATTCAGGATCCGGACTTTGTGGGTGTCAAGTAAACTTATCGACAAGGACGTAGTCACCTTCAATGAAGGGTGGTCAGTTGCACACCCTTCATCGAAAAATTATGTGGTGAATAGAGGTTAAATGTTAATTATAATGAGTGTATATTTAATTTTGCGCATTCTTAACATAGCTAAGAATAAAATTTGCACATCCTTCGCTGAATTTCTGGCTCCATCACTGCTTATCAATTAAATTAATCAAATTATTCATTTTTTGATATATAGGACAATTAACCAACCAATTACTTAAGAATAATAATAATAAAATGAAAAAACTTGATAAAAAAACAAATGCTGCAAATCAGGATCAAACACTCAACCTATGGGCAACAAAAGTGCCACTTTGCCACTTGCACTAGATAGTGCTTTGATAATATGGTCCAGGTGCAACCCCAAAGAAATTGTTACTGATGTATAAGAAAGATGAAGGCAGCAGCTCAAGTAAAGGCCGGGTGGTAAATGGCTTGACAGAACAAAAAAGTTTCTCATGGAGACCAGTTGGACTCTTCTTTGTCTGGGTTTTTATTTGGACCTTATATACATTGTTTATGTGTGGCATCTTCATGAGAAACTATGGTGGCCTTTCAGAAATGTTTAGCAGGTACTAGTTATTTTCTTGTGCTTGTCATTGCCTAGACAACCTTAACTTTTAAATATTCAATTGATTTGGGTTTAAGTGGAGCGACGATAGGAAAGATTCATGTAGCCAAGACTAACTAGCTTGGGATTGAGGTGTAGTTGTTGCAATTCTTGTTGTTGGTATTTCCTTAGCTTGAACTTTGTACTTGTTGATAGGACAAACTCCACATCCTTTTTATTTTATACAATTTACTTGACATAGAAAAAGTACACTTTTTACTTTTATAGTTTTAGAATGCGAGTGGAACTTTTTATTATAGATCAAGTGTTCATTGCCCCATGGCCCAGGCCTTCAGGAGCTTTAACTTAGTTTTCTCTGGTAAATGGTACTCTAGTGTTGCTCACCGTGTGGTATGAGTGAAGCAACAGGTATTCTGTTGTGTTCTTTCATATCATGCCTATCATGGTTGATGCCCATCGTTGTTCTCATTTGTCACCTTGTTTCTACTTGCTATCAAGTTTCAAAACTTGGAGCTTTCCTTGTGCTGTACTTCCAAATCAAGTTGATGGCATTGATTGATTTCATTGTTGAATACTGCATCCGGCCAAGTTTTAGGTCTTTTTTAAGCTGAGTAACTTGGTGATGTTATAGGTCTTTTTTAAGCCAAGTTATAGGTCTTTTTCAAGTTATAGGTCTTGACAGGGTTGCATTAGGGTTTGACTCTTAGCCCTTTTCTGTTTGCTTTGGTGATGGATGTTTTAATGCAACGAATTCAAGGAGAGGTGCC
This sequence comes from Capsicum annuum, assembly GCF_002878395.1. Taxonomy (NCBI): domain Eukaryota; kingdom Viridiplantae; phylum Streptophyta; class Magnoliopsida; order Solanales; family Solanaceae; genus Capsicum; species Capsicum annuum. The sequence goes on along the minus strand of NC_061111.1, from coordinate 32,585,483 downwards.
TTGGTGCATGCTTTTTGCGGATGATGTAGTATTGATTGATGAGATACGGGGTAGTGTGAATGATAAATTGGAGGTTTGGAGACAAACCCTTGAGTCTAAAGGGTTCAGGTTGAGTAGGAGCAAGACAGAGTATATGGAATGCAAGTTTAATGATTTGAGGCAGGAGGACAAGATGGTAGTTAGGTTGGATTCCCAGGTTGTGTGTAGGAGAGATAGTTTTAAGTATCTCAAGTCCATGATTTAGGAAAATGGTGAGATTGATGAGGATATATCCCACCGGATTGGGGTAGGTTGGATAAAGTGGAGGCTCTCCTCGGGAGTGTTGTGTGATAAGAATGTGCCGCTCAAACTTAAAAGGAAAATTTTACAGAGTGGCAGTCCGTCCGTCCATGTTGTATGGAGCGGAGTGTTGGCCAGTGAAGAACGCCTATATCCAAAAATTGAAGGTGGCAGAAATGTGGATGTTGCATTAGATGTGTGGGCTTACTAGGAGTGATAGGGTTAGGAATGAGACTATCCAGGAGAAGGTTGGAGTGACTTCGGTGGAGGACAAGATGCGGGAATTTCGGTTGCGACGGTTCGGGCATGTGAGGAGAAGGGGCACGGATGCCCCAGTTAGTAGGTGTGAGAGACTGGCTTTGGATGGTTTCAGGTGGGGTAGGAGTAGGCCGAAAAAATATTGGAGGGAGGTGATTAGATGTGATATGGAGTAGTTACAGCTTACTGAGGACATGATCCTAGATAGGAAGGTTTGGAGGACGCGGATAAGGGTAGAAGGTTAGTGCCTGTGGGTAGGCCGTAGCCAGTAACTAGGAGAGCTTTGGGGTGGGGGTATGTGGGTGAGGGTACCTTTGATTTGTTAGTATAGGGTATTACTGTGTGGGTGCCTCTTCTATATTGTGCCAACTTATTTCATTTTATGTTGTATTATGAATTAGCTTATTATTCTCTGTCCTGAGCCGGGGGTCTATCGAAAACAGTCTTGCTACCTCTCCGAAGGTAGTGGTATGGACTGCGTACATTTTACCCTCCCCAGATCCCACTGTATGGGAATACACTGGGTTTGTTGTTGTTGTTGTGATCAGTATTAAAAAATACAAATGCTGCAAACTGGGACTGAACACACAACCTATTGGCAATAAAAGTGACACCTTGCCACTTGCGATAGTGCTTTGATATTATGGGCGACAGATTTAATATTTGACTATATAAGTACATATATATACACCTGTATACATAGAGTTTCCGTCGAACGTTACAGGTGGCGTTCCACCCCTACGACAATGAATAGATCCGCTCCTGCTTATTGTATCACCTATGTTCATCGAACTTTTTTTGTGTGTGTGTGTGTGTGGGGGGGGGGGGGGGGGCATATTTATTTTTTGTGCTAAAAGTTTGAATGAGTGCAAGAGAAATCGCATTTAAGTGATTATAAGGATCACATAGTTGGTTAACATCCGAAATATTACACTATTTTTTTCTTTTTATATGCAAATATTTGATAATTAATGTACTATAGGCATGTTCATAGAAATTAATGTTATTATAAAAACTAACATCAAAATACAAAATTTGAAATAATAGAATCATCTCCTAAATATGAGAATATGTAAATGTCGGTCGAAAGCAAAAGTTTGCTCGAGTTGAAAAGCTTTAGCAAGAGTTCGATTCATAGTATGTCATCCCGAGATAAGAGTGATGGACTATTTAGAAACCGACTTCATACAAGCCACCTTTTGTAATAATGCAAGAAACTAATGTTTTAATTTCTTTGTTTCACAATTAAAAGTTCATATTCAAATCAAAAACGGTTGTTACTATGATAATGAGTGTTGTTATAAGTGATATACTCTCCAACGATCATTATTTATTATGAACAATTACTTATGGTTATTTGAGTTTAATAATTTTAATTGGTGCATAAAACATTCCGTATTTTAAAATTGAGTATCAGATATTGTATTTAACAATTAAATACGATTTACTTTTCTCGAATTCATAAGAATTGAAGATGTACATTTAATGATAAAATCTTTCAGGTAGGTGCGAGAGATGTAAATTGGAGAATGTCAAGATATTGAATGATGGAAATGATTTGAATGGGAGAGAGAATTTATATTGGAAGCACCATGTGCAACTGTTTGAGGCAGTAAAGGTGATACTTCGCGAAATGCAGAATTTGAAGGAATAGATATTATATTGCAGATTTGCTTAACTTTAGACTATACGATTAGCATTTGAACATGCAAAAATAATTTTTTCATGATATCAGGATAGATTTTGTTGTAGCAAAAACAGTAGAATAGGTTGTTAGATTCTTAGTGAATATGCTATTTCAAATTCAAAGTATGCATCATTGTAAATAAATATATTTGTTAGCATAAAAAGCAGTAAGTTTTCTATAAATGAGAAAGTGCCTAACTAGCACATCGAAGACAGAATCAGTGAGTCAAGCTATGAGCAAGGACCCTTTGTGTGAATTAGATATTCCGACTAGTAGACCTCTTCTCAAGGCTGTTGGATTGGGGAGTATGGTGTCCTTCTCGTGAAGATATGACTGCTAATACTCTAACCAACGAGTTAAATCTATATGTGTGTCATTGACTTCATAATAAATTCAATTGTACTATTTTTTTTTTTTTATAAACAAGGTGCATATGAACAAAAATTGACTACAATAAGTAAATGACTTAGGCAGGCAATAAGTTGGGAGTTGATTCCAAGAGATCACTGAAAAAAGACCTAATTGCTTCTTGAATTCGAATTGAAAAGTCCTTAGATTGACTAAAATTTCAAATCTCCAAAAATGAAATATTTTAAGTGAGAATGATAACCAAAGTCATGAATAGTGGTGATGATGACAAAATGTTTTACCACGAGAATTAATGAAAAAAGAAGTGAAGGGACGAGGGAAAGGATTGTGGTGGCACATAAAGGAGGTGAGTCGAGAAGAAATGACACAATTTTTAGCTACATTGAGAAAAATGGCTAGAGCAAATAATAAATTGAAAATTGGGCCATTTTATGACTAATTGTTGCCGACTAGCCATGTAGAGCCATTTTCGCTACATATTTTAAAGGGATAATTTCAAATTATAATAAAGTAATTAGTTTATAAGAATATAGTTATATATTTTTTTACAACAAAAAATAATCAAAAAATGCACTAGCCACAAAAAAAGTTTATGAAAAATTAGCCGTATGTATATGTAATGTATCGATATTGTATAAAAGTTATGTAATATATCATTATTGTATCAATAGTGTATAAATATGTATAAATATGTATAAATAATGTATAAACATGTACAGTTTTATATAAATAGTTACCAATCTATATGTCATGTGTTGTGTTGTATAATGGTGAATAAACATGTATCAGTATTATATTTTTTTAATAAACAAGTACAAATCAAATTAATCTCAAATAGGGAACCTCAACAACTTCACCAACTCTATGTATTCTTTGCTCATTACAAGGATAAGAATCTGTAATATCCACTTCAAAATATTCAATATATAATTTTGATATCTCCATTTTTGGTTCATCTGATATTATCGTTGGTGTTCAACAAATCAAAAACTCATTTTTTCTTCAACATTCAGTTGATTGTGAATAAATTCTATCAGAATCAACACTAAACAGTTTTCAATCTCAAAATAGCATCCACAGTTAAAATTAATTCTCATTTTTTAATTTTATTCGAAGCTTGCGTCAATGACAGAGCAGCTGTTCTTCAGGTTCATCAGTGTTGTAGATGTGGAGCTTTATCGGAACAATGACTTTGTGAGATTGATCTTTTGTGATTATTTCACCGGTGCTCGTTGGAGGTGGAAGGTCGTGGATTGCTGGGGGATCTAATGGAGTGGGATTTTTTTGATAGGTGAGTAAGTTGGAAGAAGAAAAAAGAGGTTAATTGTTTGGTCTGAGGAAGAAGAAGATGCGAAAAAGAAGAGAACAAAGAAGAAGAAGCGAAGAAGATAAATTGCTATTTTTTGGTAAACTAAATGGTGGCTACTTTTTTGATAAAATAAATGATCGAGTGATCACCTGGAGTAATTATCCTAGTTTAAATTCATAAGTAAAATTAAAATAACATAGAATTATAGAGTAGAAAAATACAATTTAAAACTCTTCAAAATGAAATTTATTGTTTGAACTATGCATTGTAGCCTATTACGTTTTCCATAATGATATGACTGAACTCTCCCTCTTTTGTCCCACTAATTCTTTGTATCTAGTGTATCTGTGCACCGTACACACACACACATACATACATACATACATATATATATATATATATATATATATATATGCACTATGTTTCTAGTTTATGTGCATTGTGTATCTAATATATCTAAAATAAATTTCATTCATTTTATCCAATATGAATTCCATCCAACATATTTGATATTAATATCATCCAAAATATACAATATTATTAGACCCCAAAATTTCTTTAATTTTATTTTGATGCCTGCTTCGTGTTTAACGGTGCTTTTTGAGTTGAATTATGATAAAGAATGATAATGGGATCATTAGAAAGTGTTTTGAAATTTTTGAAACGCGTTTGAGGTCATTTAGGGACCCTATATCAGTGAGGATACCCGATAAGAGTGTGCCACACCCTTGGAGTGGCGCGATAAGGGCGTACCACGCCCAAGGGCGCAGAAATGCCTGTTTCATTTTTTTTTTAGTTTGGATCGAGAATTTTTTGGTCTTTTACCTATTAAACAACTTCCAAAACATATTAAACACAAAACTCATCCTCATAACTCAGATTAAACGATCTCCCTTCTCTCAAAACCCTCAAGAACACAAAAGAGGAGTTTTTTTTTAAATTCAAGCTTTCAGGGTCTCAATTCAAGTTTTCTCAAGAAATTCAATAAGTCCAGGTATGTGTGGTTTGAATAAGAATTTTATTTTGTCCTTGTTCCCAAAAGTTTAATTTTTAATTGAATTTTAAGAAATTGATTTACTAGGGTTCACACCCACTTTTCTTATGCTTTAATTAAGATTATGATGTTTCTACATGAATTAAGTATTGTTTAGCCCAAAATTCCATGTTTACTTATGTTTTTATCCATGAAAGTGATCTTATGCATTGAGTTGATATTTTGATATGATTTTCTACGACTTGGTAAATGATTACAACTTTGAGCGTTATGTACTTAGTTTACAAGAAGTTCAAGCTTATAAGTCAAGTTATAAAGTATTAAAACATGCTTTAAGTTTCAGTTTTGATCTTAAGATCTCAGATAAGACATGAACTTCACAAATTTCTTAATGAGTATGATTTAAGCATGGAAAACATAGTTGGTTTTCAGTTTATAGACCTATATGCTACTTTAAGGTGAATTTCATAAGTATGCGCATAAGTATATTTTTGGAGTAGTATTTACCATTGAGAGGAGAATGTGGGTTTAACGCATCCTATTTTCTAGAAACTACGGCCTCGTCAGAGAGTGTCCTCCTTGCCTAAATAGGCTTAGTTTAGTGGTCACTCTAGTTCAATTTAGATCCTATACTAATGACAACGATAGAATATCCCTCCTCAATGTGGGTCAGATATTGGACTCCATGCTAGATCACATGGTTTATGTCAGTTATGAGAATCTCCTATAGAAGTAAAATTTTTTAGAAACTAAGTGTAACGACTCACAAGCTTTATTCAACTATTATTTGATGATTTATGCTTATTTTATTTCAGCATTCAATTTTATTCATGATCAAGGTGAGTCCATCTATACTTAGCATGCATGTTTTCAGTTATGGCATATAATAGTTTTTACTTATTGCATTCACCTATATACTCATTACATTTCATAAGTACTGACCACATATATGTCTGTGTGGCTTCATTGCTTAATGTAGGTTTTGGTATTCGTCCTCAGTAGCATGTAACCGCAGGCACCACTTCCTACATCCAAACATCTGGTGAGTCCTTATAGTTTGAGGGCCAATCTTTGATTTGTTCTAGATGTTTATGGTTATGATTTCAGTTATTCAATTTTCAATTCAGATCAGCTGGGGTCTGTCCCAATGGCTCTTCAATTTTAGTTAGAGGCTTGTCAAGAATAGTTAGACTATGTGTTTTTTTTCAGCTTTTCATAGGTTTGAAAGTTATTGAGTAATAATACCTTGGTTGAGATTATTCATCTATTTGAACTCAATTATAATCTTCTTTAGTTTCTGCTCATATTTTAAGTTTATGTAGTAGAGTTCAGAGCTTAACAAATATCATGGGTTAGTTTGGCTACTTGTAGTTCAAAGCACTATGTAACATCTAGGTGATATATTTGGGACGTTACAAACTTGGTATCAGAGCCTAAAGTTTTAAGAAGTCGTAGGAAGGTTGACAAGCCGTGTTACGTAGAGTCTTGATCTTGGGTGTGAAGCATGCCACACTTATGAGCACTAGGCTAGGTAACATATTAGGAACTATCTATTTTTTATGATCTCTATCATGATTTGGAGTTGTCTCTATCTGCTCTAGTTTGTGCTTTCACGTGATAGAGAATAGCTTATCGCAGAGCTTATTCATGCAGAAATAGAGATCAACCAATCCCACCCCTACCTACAGACCCTGTCAATGAGATTGTCTCTCATGCTGAGTTTTGAGCTGCTTTTCAAGTGTTAGCTCTTTCTGTGAATACAAATGCTCAAGATAATCAACCAACATAAGTACCAGTTTAGTAGAATGGTAATTTACCTGCAACCAGAGTTTGAGATTTTATGAGGATTAATGCACCTGAGTTTCTTGGATCAAACATGAATAAGAACCCTCAATTTTTCATTGATGAGGTAAAGAAAATTACTCAAATTATGAATATTACTAAAGAGAAAAGTGTGGAATTAGCTTCTTATCAATTAAAGGATATTTCTTATGACTGGGTTATTATATGGAAGGAAGGAAAAAATGAGAATTTAGTTCCTATGATTTGGGATGTATTTTAGATGACTTTTGTAGATAGTTACTTTCCTAGGGAGATGAGAGAGGCTAAGGTAGAGGAGTTTATGAACCTGATGTTGGGCTCAATGTTGGTAAAAAGTATTGAGTAAGTTTGTCACTGGTGTGTCTGACTTGGTAGTCAAGGAGTGTAGGACTGCCATGTTGATTGGAGATATGGATATTAATCATCTGATGAGTCATCCTAAGCAGATTGAGGCTAAGAAACTGAATAAAATAGAGAGAAAGAACAACAGGGTTAGAACTGGATGGTTTGAGTTTATGCAACAAAAGTTAAGAGGAGGAAATTATTCTTGTTTCAGGGTCACTCATCAGCACCTGCACCATCCTCAGCAGTGCCCTTGCACCCAGAACTAAGTAGGAGCAGCGTGGGAGGGCATCAACTACTAAATCTTAGTGTAGCATTTTTTTTGAAAAGACTAATCTGACGTGCACAAAGTATGGTAAGAACCATACGAGAAAGTGCTTGATGGGTAGAGATAGTTTTATAGTTTTATTAGATAGGCTAAAGGATCAAGGAATGTCTTTTTTCAAAGCAGGGAGGTAGAGATTCTCATTCTCAGACTCAGTTCATAATTTCAGCAGCTTAGTCAGACCGTCCATCTCCACAATAGGGGGCACATCCAATATCAGTGGTAACTAATGTAAAAATTAATTTTATGCTATACCTTCTTGTCAGGAGCAGGAGAGCTCCCCAGATGTAATCACTGGTATGATTTGTGTTTTTCACCTTTATGTTTATGTGTTATTAGATCTGGGGTCAACCCTCTCTTTTGTGACCTCACTTATTACTGTAATTTTAGTGTAAGTTCCAAAAGTCTTTATGAACCCTTCTCAATTTCTACTCCAGTAGGTGAGTTAGTTGTCGCTAGATAAGTGTACAAAAAGTGCCTTATTACAGTCCTCCATAAGTTCACTTTAGAAGATTTAATAAAGTTAGGGATAATAGATTTTGATGTTATTTTAAGCATGGATTGGCTCCATTAATGCTATGCATCAGTCAATTTTTGTACCCGAGTGGTAAGTTTTAGCTTCCTAACAAGTCAATCCTCGAGTGGGAGGGTAGTTCAGATCTCCTAAGGGTTGTTTCATTTCTTATCTCAAAGCTAAAAAGTTGATATCAAAAAGTTGTATCTACCACATAGTTCGAGTTAAAGATACTAAGTTTGAAACCCTAACCATTCAGTCAATTCGTGTTGTCAATGAATTTTCTAAAGCTTTCTCAAAGGATCTACCCGGGGTACCTCTAAATAGAGAAATAGAGTTTGGAATTGATCTCCATCTAGATACCCAACCTATCTCTATTCTTCCCTACCGTATGACCTTGGTTGAGCTTAAAGAGTTGAAACAGCAGCTCAAGGACTTGAAACAGCAGCTCAAGGACCTCTTAGATAAGGGGTTCATCAGGACTAGTATTTATCTGTGAGATGATTTAATTTTATTCATGTGCAAGAAGAGTGGTACTCTAAAAAAATGTATAGATTACAGATAGTTAAACAAGGCCACCATCAAGAATACGTACCCCAGCCCCAAAACTGATGACTTATTTGACCTGCTTCAGGGTACCCGTTGGTTTACAAAGATTAATCTCAGGTCGGGGTATCACCAGTTGAAGATCAGGGAGTATGACATTCCAAAGACTTCTTTCAGAATATGGTATGGTCACTTTGAGTTTGTATATATATATATTTTAGACTACCCAATGCTCTTACAACCTTTATATTTAATGAATAGGGTTTTCAAGCAGTACTTGGATATGTTTGTCATTGTTTTCATAGATGACATACTTGTATATATTCAAAGTGAGGAGGAAAATATATGAGAATAGTATTGCAGACCCTTAAGGATCTTTAGCCTTATGAAAAGTTTGGTAAGTGGGAATTTTGGTTGGAGTGTAACGCCCTGAGTCTTCACCCTAGATATCACACGGTGCTTACGACCCCGAAGGACCACGAGCTAACCCATGATTGGTACCTGCTGCAATATCTGAATAATAATAATAATAAAATACAAAAAATGGGCATATATTGCGAAAAGGTTCACATCTAAAAATCAAATACTATTAATGGTAAAAAAAGAACTGAAGTTTGATCGTCTGTTTGAAATAATCTAGTCTAATAAGCCTCTAACTAAACTATTTAAAAGTAAAGTTGATGGGATAAGACCCTAAATAACTCCAGCTACTGAAAGACATACTGAAATACTGAAATAACAACTTTGTCCTCGAACTATGAGGACTCACCAATAAGTCTGCTGCTGATGATCTGGGATGCTACGTATGGTCAGTGATAATACATCATAGCATAAAAGAAAGGTATGCGCCAGTACTTTGAATGTACTGGTATGCTAAGTGAGGTAGGCTGGTATGCATGGGTTCATATGCATGAACAATAACTGACTGAGTAACATGAATATAAATAACTGAGAATGCATGTATATCTGACACTATTGTAAATACTGAATATACAGTTATATGCTCATAGCTACGTATGCTGTAACTGAGATTCATGTTGACACTGGGTACTGAATTCTGATAACTGAATGACTGGTATCTGAGTTTACTGATACTAAATTACTGTATACTGAGTGACTGTTTCTGACAGTCCTAATTCTATAGAACTGAACTGAGTTCTATACTGAGCTGGGTGACTGTGTTTGACAGTCCTGATTTTAAAAATAAACTGAGGTTTTATACTGAATCTGAAACTGAAACTGTGGGAGTGTTCATCTAACTGACATACCCCGAGTATGACTGAGTTGGGGTCCAACCTGTGACCCCAGTTGGAAGGGTATTAACACCTTGCCAAGGGATACTAAAAATGGCTATGAGTTAACCCTTCCTGATAGGAAGCTCTTTCTTCAACCCTCACTAGCAGGATAACTCGTACGAGATGTGTCAACCCTAGACTGGCAGGAAGATATCTCAACCTGCGCTGGCTACATAGTTCTATAATACAGAGATATCTCCTAAGGGTCAAACCCTTTATTGACAGGAATGTAAGACCCCACAAAGTTCCCTCATAGTCTAAGCCATTAGAGCCTGTCAAGTAAAGCCTAATTTCGCTCTTAAAAGACTAAGGAATGGCTTCCAAAGTGATTAGTGTTTAAACCATGTGGAATTTTCCTAATTTTGACTTTTTATCATGTGGGAAATTGAATTATCTTTCTAATGATACCCATTTCTTCAAAATCCAACATCGGAAGAGAAAGACATAGACGTTTTATAGAAAACAGTCGAAATTGCCTAGGTGCAATGAAGATGGCCAATGGACCATCGAGCTAGTGATGGACCGTCACCCAAACCATTGAAGAGGAGGCAGTGAGACCTCATTCTGGTTAGGAACGACGGTAAGGCTGACGGACCATCGATCTAGCGATGAACCGTCGATCCAGCTGTCGCAGGCAAGGCAGAAAGTCCAATTCTAGCCCAGGTGCGATTGTCAGGGCCAACGGACCATCGCACCCACCGTCTCCTATTCCGTTCAGTGATTTTAAGTTGTTTTTAAAAGGGGTTTTTGTTCTTTTCCACCCTTTTTACATTCAGATATAGCCAAAACAAAGCACATAGCTTCACATTTTTCATAGACATAAAAAACTGGGGTTTTTTCTCAAGATTAACCCTCTAGAGAAAATCAAAATCTTTCTCCAATAAATTTAAGAACTCATCATAGATTTTACAAATTGAGTTAATATTCAAGGTTCTCAAGTCAAACGCTTCAAGAACCCTCTCTCAAGAGTTCCAAAAAGAATTTTAAGCAAGCCTATTCATTCAATTTCACAATCTAAGGTATGTGGGGCTTGAACAAGGGTAATCCTTTCATCCTTATTCCCAAATACTTATTTTAAATTATAAGTTTTCTGCAATTTATGAGATTTTACATGAAATTGAATTAGGGTTTTTCACCCATTATCATTAGTTGCAAGTTTTTGATACTTCCCATGAATTAAAAGTCAAATAGCATAATTTTGCATATATTTCTATGCTTATTGATGAGACTTACAGATTTCAAGATACCTTATGAGTATTTGCATTCTTAAGCATGAATTTTGAGATATTGACTTGAGATTTACTGTTTGGGTCAATAGACCCCCATTTTAAGATTTATTGTTCAAGACTGTTTGGGTCATGAGTACCCCATAACTAAGCTATTTTCAGATTTTAGTTAAAGATTCGACCCCTTGGGTCTAAGCTAAGATAGGAATCCAAATTTGATTATAATTTAAAGGGAAGAGGAATATATTTTGGTCTTCATTATAGACCCTTGAGTTATTTTAAGGTGGATTTTCTAAAAGTTTTGAGCTGAGTATGGGTGTAGTATTTAGCACCGAGTTGGGTATGATTCCAAGGTTTCATGGCCCAGAACTACGTGCCACCGTAGGATTAAGATTTATAGGCCTGAGGCCGAGATAGTGATCACTTACGTTAAGGTTCTATTCCAATGGCAAGGGTAGAACAACTCTCCCCAATGTGGGAAAGATTGAATACACTGAGTTCTATAACTATCTGAGTACTACTAGATTTGACATCAATGAGACTATTCTGAAACTATTGTAAATCTAGGTAAACAACTAGATTGTTGGGTATTAAATACCCCCAGGTCTCGATAGCATAAATTGTAAAACATAGCATTAACTTGAAAAGCATAAAAATATTCACTTGCTCACAACTCATTCATAGAGGCATTTTATTAAACACTTGTAACATATAAGCTTGCACATATGCTAATATGTCATGATTTTCACATTTAATTCACATGAGCAATTTATCAAGCACTTGGGGAACATAGTCTATGCACATGATACTAAACAATATGTAGGCATCATAATTTCAAATCCCAATGCAAAAATCAAGGGCTTTTAATATGAATTCACATGATACTACACGCATGATAAATAATTTCACATGAAACTTGAAATAAACCATGGATTAGAACACACTTAACATCATAATCATGAATACACTCAAATCCCATATGGAATTCATGAAATCAATTAACTTGTAGTTTAAAAGATTTTCTTGAACTCCAAGGGTGGAAGGAAACCCTTGGATGAACACTTCACATACCTTGATACTTGAATTAGTGATGACTGATGGTTTGTTCTTGAAGGTTTGCCCTTGAAATTAAAAGCCCTAGGGTTTGTTCTTGAGTAAATTTAAGAGAATTTAAAAGAAAGTGAGCAATTTAGCCTCTAGGGTCATTTGTTTTATGTTTTGGGCTGAAAATGGATGGGATAATTACCCAAATACCCCTCTGGATGCGGGCTTTTTAATGACTGAAAACATATCCAGTGACACACCGCATCGATGACATCAACGCAATGACCAATGCACCACATCAAGTTCACGTTGGTTCACTGGAATTGCACTGAGAGTTGGGAAAAAATTATCTTTCGACACGATAGGCGACGCGACGCATTGAGATCGCATTGACCCACTATTTTGGTCACCCAAACATGGTTCAAAAGAGGTCCAAAAAATCTAAAACTCACCCGAAGTGACCTACTGACATTCCTAACTATAAATCAATCTAAAACTAGAACTTTAAGGTCATAAGGGTGAAATAGGATCTCCAACTTATGAAGGCTAAAATACTTCTAAGTATAACCACTTAGCTCAAATTTCTAAGTTTAGGACCTCTTTTCAAACTTTAACGGACTGAGTTAAGCTTAGAATTTTGTGGGGTCTTACAATATCTCATCCTTGAGAACATTCATCCTTGAATGAGACTGACTAAGCTAAGAAACATTGATAGACTGTGCTTACACACTGAATATGCATATTTGATGCATGGAATACCTAACTAAAACTACTGATAAGTTGAATTTTCAAACTGAACATGCATATTTGATGCATGAGTACATGGTTGAACTGATTCATAAATGTATGCCTATCATAAAGATGATATGCAATGGTAACGAATACCAAATTTGTAACTGTAACTGAACGTGAAACTGAGCAAAGCTAAGAAAGATTGTTACCTTGACCTGAGTTTGAGTTTTCAGAGAAGAAGTAAGGATACTTAGTCCAAATATCTGCTTCTGTTTCCCAAGTAGCTCCTTCAACGGACTGATTCTGCCAAAAAACTTTGACTAAAGGATCTTCTTTGTTTCTCACTCTGCAAACCTGATGATCGAGAATTTCTACTGGGATCTCTTTATAAGAGAGACTATTCTGAACATCTATACCCTCAAAAGGGACTACAACTGCTGGGTCTCCTATGTACTTCTTTAGCAAGGCGACATGAAACACTGGATGTACTGAAGATTAGTATGAAGGCAACTCAAGCTCGTAAGCTACTTTTCCAAAATATTTGAGAATTTGGTAAGGACAGATATATCGGGGATTGAGCTTCTCTTTCTTTCTAAACCTCTTCACCTATTTCATTGGAGAGATTTTCAAATACATCTAGTTGCCAATCTCAAACTCGAGATCATTTCTTCGCACATCTTCATATGATATCTGTCAGCTCTGAGCTGTCTTAAGCCTTTTCCTGATCAACTAAACTTTTCTAAGGTATAAAATACCAAGTCAGGCCCTATCACTGCGGCCTCACCTACTTCAAACCAACCGATGGGAGATCTACATATCCTTCTATAAAGTGCCTCAAATGAAGCCATCTAAATATTAGAACGATAACTGTTATTATATGCGAACTTAATCAAGGGAAAGTGGTCATCCCAACTACCCTTAAATTCAATGGCACACGCTCTTAACATATCTTTCAAAGTCTGAATAGTCCTCTCTGCTTGACCATCAGTCTGAGGATGGAAGTCTGTACTGAGGTAAACTTGGGTACTAAGACCGTTTTGGAAGGCTTTCTAAAAATGAGAGGTGAACTGGGTACCTCTATCTGAGATGATAGACAATGGAACTCTGTGAAATTTGACCAACACTCTAATGTAGAGCTTGGTATAATCCTCAGCTGAATAAAAGGTATGAACTGGTAAGAAATTAGTTGATTTGGTAATCCTATCTACAATGACCCAAATTGAATCATGCTGATAACGAGTATGAGGCAAACCCATCACTAAGTCCATGTTCACTTCCTCCACTCCCATGTGGGAATACTGAACTCTTATATGGAACCACTAAGTTTCTGGTGCTCAATCTTAACCTACTGATATGTAAAGCACTTAGCCACAAACTCTACATTGTCTCTCTTCATCCCACTCCACTAATAGACCTCCCACAAATTATGGTACATCTTAGTGTCCCCTAGATGAATAGATTAATGTGTACTATGCATTTCTGCAAGAATTCATTGCCTCAAGTCATCTACACCTGGCACACATAACCGACCCTGGCAACGTAACACACCATCTCCCCCTTAGGAGAAAACCCCTACCTTCTGATCTCTGAATGACTTTTTCAACTTGACCAGACTGCGATCTCTATCATACTTTTCCTTTACTTCAGAAACTAGAGATGATTCTGAACTATTCTATACCCTTACACTTCTCTTCACTGAATTCACTAATCAGACACTTAGTCAGGCAAGATGATGAACTTCCTGAACTGGCTTCTTCTTATTATCCTCCACGTGAGAACCACTACCCATATACATCCTACTAAGAGCATCAGCTACTATATTAGCTTTCCCCAGATGATACAGGACACTCATGTCATAGTCTTTCAATAACTCTAACCACCTTCTCTGACGTACGTTCAAAGTTTTCTAAGAAAACACATACTGTAGGCTTTTATGATCTGTGAACACATCTACATATACCTCATACAAATAATTCCTCTAAATTTATAAGGCAAATACAACAACTGCTAACTCAAGATCATATGTTAGATAATTCTTTTTATGAGGCTTAAGCTGTCTAGAGGCATAGGCTATGACCTTACCTCTCTACATAAAAACACACCCCAAGCCAACTCTGGAAGCATCACAATATACCAAAAAACCCATCTAAACCATCTGGTAGAGTCTAAACTAGGCTGTAGTGAGTTGAGTTTTCAACTTTTGAAAACTCTTCTCACAAGAATCTGACCACTGGAATTTGACTTTCTTCTAAGGCAATCTAGACATAGGGGATGCAATGGACGAAAATCCTTCAACAAACCATCGGTAATAGCCACCCAAACCCAAGAAACTCTTGATATCTGACAAAGAGATGGGTCTGGTCCAGTTTCTTAATGCTTTGGTCTTTTAAGGATCCATTCTAATGCCATCATCGAAAACTATATGACCAAGAAAAGATATTAACCTTAGCCAAAATTCACACTTACTAAATTTGACGAATAACTGATGGGCTTTGAAGGTCTGTAACACTATTCTGAGATGGTCTGCATGTTCATGTTCACAGCGGAAGTAGACAAAAATATCATCAATAAAGACTATGATGAACATGTCCAAGTACAACCTGAACACGCGGTTCATCAAGTCCATGGAGGCTATTGGAGCATTGGTAAGACCAAATGACATAACTAGACATTTGAAGTGGCCATGTCGAGTTCTAAAAGCTAGTTTCAGAATGTCACATTCTCTAACCTTGAGATGATGATAGCCTAATTTGAGGTATATCTTAGAGAAGTAACTGTCACCCTGAAGTTAGTCAAATAAATCATCGATTCTGGAAATTGGGTACTTGTTCTTAATTTTGACTTTATTTAGTTGACGGTAGTCTATACACATTCTAAGAGAACCGTCTTTCTTATGCATGAATAAAACTGGTGCACCCCATGGGGAAACATTGGGTCTGATAAATCCCTTATCTAGGAGATTCTTTAACTATTCTTTTAACTCTTTGAGTTCTGCTGGATCTATTCTGTATGGTGGAATAGAGATAGGCTGAGTATCTAGAAAAAGGTCATTTTGAAGTCAATTTCCCTTTCGAAAGGGACCCCGGGAAGATCTTCAAGAAATACATCAGGAAATTCACATGCTACTGATACTAACTCAAGATTAGAGGTCTCTAAACTAGAGTCTTGGACTTAAATGATATGATAGACACATCCTTTAGATATCATTTTTCTTGCCCTAAGGTAAGAAACAAGCTGACTCCTAAGTGCTGAAGTACTACCCCTCCACTCAAGGTCAGGTTCATTCAGAAACTGAAAATGGATAATTTTGTTTATGCAGTCAACTGAAGCATAAGATAAATGAATCCAATCCATATCAAGAATAACATCAAAATCGATCATCTCTAATTCTACTAAATCTGCTGAAGTGACTTTCTGAGATACCATAACCAGATAGTTCCTGTATACCCGTTAGGATATGATAGATTTACCCACTAGAGTAGAGACTGTGAAGGGCTCTATTAGGATTTGGGGACTGACTCCGAAGTCAATAGCTATATAAGGAGTTACAAAATACAAAGAATCTCCTGGATCTAGCAAAGCATAAATGTACAAATAAAAAAATTGTAATGTACTAGTAACTACATCAGGAGAACTTTCTTGATACTGCCGGGGCTAAAGTGCATAGAGTCTGTTTGGGCACTGCCCACTGGTTGCACTGGAAGTGGCACCCTGCTGATTTGGGCAATTAGACTGAGCTGAAGGATGATTATGCTGACTCTGCGAACCTACCTGAGGACACTCTATGGCCCTATGGCCTGGCTTGCCATATATGAAACATACATCACTACCAGCCCTACAGACACTTTGGTAGTTTCTACCATATTTCTGGCAAAGAGGGTTTGTTCGGGCATTGCTAACACTACCTTAAGGTTTAGGGCCTGGTGCCCTATCATTATTGTTGTCTCTGAATTTTGGTACTGGAGCACTGGCTAAGGACAGAGCTGGTACAAAAGATTTTGGGTGGAGCTGAGAATGATTTTCACCCTCTGACTTAGGCTGAGCAAAGTTGAAGCTACCTGTTCTAGCTCTCTTGTTCTCTCTCTCCTTCTCCTTATTCTTAGCCTCTTTTATCTGCTGAGCATGGAACATGATCCTAGATATGTCCATCTCATTAATCAGCATTGTGGTCCTACACTCCTTCACCACACTGTTAGACACGCCAGACACAAACTTATTTATCTTAGATCTGCTATCTGCTACCACGTGAGGGGCATACTAGCTATTTGAGTAAACTTAAGAGAATACTCTTTCATAGTCATATTGCCCTGCTTTAGATTAATAAACTCCAACACCTTCGATTCCCTCAACTTCAGTCAGAAGAACCTATCTAGTTAAGCAGTGGCAAACTTCTCTCATTTTACGGGCCTTGTATCATCAACCTTCTCTGCCTTCCATTGCTTGAACTATGAGTGAGACACATCCTATAACTGATATGCAGAAAATTCCATACTCTCATTCACAGTCACCCCCATAATATCTATGACTTTCTGCACCTGATCAAGGAATTCCTATGAGTCCTCATCTGACTTAGACCTGGTAAAAGCTGGAGGGTTCATTTGGGTAAAGTCCCAAATTCTGGATACAATAGTATTGGCCACTGGGTGTGCATGAATAGCAGTTGGTCGTTCATTTTGAGCTGCAACAAAATTAGCTAGGGTAGTGAAAACGACTCTAAATTCAGCATGGGAGACATGCTCATCCAGGGGATCTGCCTGAACAGGCTAATTTGCTGGCTGATTTCCTGTTCTTCTTTCGTTGTTCTTTTTGGGAGACATGTACTATAAACGAAAGTAAGAAAAAGATTAGACTGAGTGAAAGTAAGAAAAAGATTAGACTGAGACTGTAACTTGAGCTCATGCTCACTCACATGATATGAATACTGAAAAAAGGAAAACCTTTCCTAAAACGCCTCATAGCCTCTTGTCCATAAGTGTGGCATGCTACACGCCCATGCACAATACTCTACTAGACGTATGTAAGACCCTGGAAAATCCTAAGGTTAACTCAGTCTTTCGAGCTTGCTAAGGGATCCCAGACTTAGAAAATTTTAGCTAAGTATTCAAACTTAGTGTCATTTTGGCCTTCATAAGTTGATAACTCTATTCACGACCTCTATAACCTTAAAATGTCAATCTTTAGGTTAGTTAATGATCAAGAATGTCAGTAGGTGTTCTCAGATTATTTTCATATTTTTTGAACCTTGTTTGAACCACGTTTAGGAATCCAAAATAGTTTATCGATGCGATCTCGGCATGGTGCGTCGGCCACCACGTCGATCAATATTTTGCTTGGCTCCCAGTGGCAATTTCTAGTGAACCAATGTGGACTTAACGCGATACGTTGGCTATCGCGTCGATGCCAAGGATGTGGCGTGTTGGTCTGCATGTCGATGGTTTAATTTCTAGTCATTAAAAAGTCACGTCTTTGAGGGTAATTGGGTCTTTTTCCCATGTCCTTCAGCCCTCATAACACAAGATTTAGCCCTTAATTAGCAAATTATATTCATTCTTTCTCAAAATACTCAAGAACAAAAACCCTAGGAGATTAAATTTCAAATTTAAGGCTCAAGATTCCACCATTAATCTTCAGGAATTTAGCAACCAAGGTATGTCAAGTGTTCATCCAAGGGTTCCTTTCATCCAAGGGTTCCTTCTACCCTTGGAGACGAAGAAAATCTTTTAAATTTCAAGTAGCTTGATTTCATGCTTTCCATGATTTGGATTCAAATGTATTCATGATTATAATATTTATTGGATTTCTATTCTATGATTAAGTGCAAGATTTATGTAAAAATAACTATTATGTATGTATTGTCATGTGAAATCATATTAAAGCCTTATAATTGTGGTGCTCATATGTTGATTTGTAATATGTGCATATACAATGCCTTCCAAGTGTTTGATGAGTTATTCATAAGAAGTAAATAATGAAATTATATCATGTTAGCATGTATTCAAGTTCATGCATGCAAGTGTTTGCTAGAATGTCCCAATGAATGAATGATGATCAAGTAGTTATTTATCATGTTTCAAGATTATGCCATGTCTTATAATTTATGCTATCGAGTGCTGGGGGTATTTAATACCCAACAATTTAGCTGATTACCTAGAGCCATCGTCAGTCTCAGGATAGTGTCAGTCATGTCACGATCAGTAGACTCAGTATCAGTCCAGTCCAGTTCAGTATTCAGTTCAGACCTCAGTAAATTCAGCCAGTTAATAGAATTCAGTAGTATTTTATCAGTCAACGAAACTCAGTTTAGTTAAATAGTATGATTAGTAGAAGTTCAGTCCAGCTTAGAATAGTTTAGAAATCAGTCCAGTGTCTATTTAGTTAGGAGTAGGATTCAACACCAAGTGAACCCAAGGATAAGGACTCACCTGCCAGTAGAGGGTGTGAGCCTTAGAAGCAGTTCTTGTGTTCCAAAACTACATAGATAGTGTAGGTTTAGACATCAACCAGCCAGTTAAGAGTTGATGAGATGATCTACCTGCCAGTTGAGAGTACCACCGATCTCGTTCAGAGCATCTGCCAGATGAGGGTGAGTCAACTTATCTTTACCCATGGCACGATATTGACACCCTTCCAACTGGGGTTACAGGTTGGACCCCAATCTATTTAGAAAGGGGAATTTCGGTTAGATGATTACCTCCCACAGTCTCAGTTTCAGATTCAGTCCCAGTATAGAACTCAATTCAGTTCTACAGATTCAGGACTGTCAGATACAGTCACTTAGCTCAGTACGGAACTCAATATAGTTTCATAGAATTAGGACTGTCAGATATAGTCATTTAGTTATCAGTAATTCAGTATTATTATACTCAAATATCAATTAATTAGTATCCAGACTCAGTATTCAGTGTTATCACGATTTTATTTACAGTTTACATATCCTTGTATATACTCTCTCTCAGTTATATTTATGTCATTCAGTCAGTATTGTTCATGTATATGAACCCCTGCATTTCATCCTACCTCACTTAGTATACCAGTATATTCAAAGTACTGACACATACTTTTCTCTTGTGCTATGATGTTTTATATCATAGTTTAGATGCACAGGCTCCCGAGCACCCTTAGCAGTTCAGATCTTCAGCAGTCAGAGTTAATGCTGAGTCCTCATAGTTTGAGGACATGATTATTATTTCAGCATTTTAGTTTATTTCAGTAGTCGAAGTTAGTTGAGGACTTGTCCCATCAACTCCATAATTCAGACAGTTTAGAGGCTTTTCAGACTAGAGTATTTTTAGACAAATATTTCAGTTTTGGTATTGCTATACCGTATTCAATTTTATTTTAGTATTAAACCTTATGGCACGTTTCTACCTAATTTTTGCATATTTACAGTATTATTATTCAGCTATTCAGCAGGTACCATCATGGGTTAGCTTATGGTCCTTTAGGATTATGAGCACCGTGTAGCATCCGGGGTACAAACTCGGGGCGTTACAACATGACTTTTAGACTTCCTAGGACTCTGTTGAACCTTAGGATCTAATACCAAGTTTGTAACACCCTGAGTCTGCCCCCTGGACATAACACAATGCTTACGACACTGAAGGACCATAAGCTAATCCATAACTGGTACTTGCTACAATATCTGAATAATAATAATAATAATAAAATATGGAAAATGGGCTGATATTTCCATAAGGTTCACATCTGAACATCAAATACTGATAATGAAAAAAAAAGAACTGAAGTCTGATCGTCTGTCTGAAATAATCTAGTTTGATAAGCCTCTAACTGAACTGTCTAAAAATGGAGTTGATGGGATAAGCCCCCAACTAACTCCTACTACTGAAAAACATACTGAAATACTGAAATAACAACTTTATCCTCTAACTATGAGGACTCACAACTAGGTTTGTTGCTGATGATCTGGGCTGCTAGGTACAGTCAGGGGTCCGTGCGTCTGAACCTATGAGATAAGACATCATAACGCAAAAGAAAGGTATGCATCAGTACTTTGAATGTACTGGTATGTTAAGTGAGGTAGGCTGGTATGCATGGGTTCATATGCATGAATCATAACTGACTGAGTAACATGAATATAAATGACTGAGAATGCATATATATCTGGCACTACTGTAAATACTGAATATACAATGATATGCTCATAGCTATGCTTGCTGTAACTAAGATTTATGTTGACACTGGGTACTAAATTGTGATAACTAAATGACTAGTATCTGAGTTTATTAATAATAAATTACTGTATACTGAGTGACTATTTCTAACAGTCCTGATTCTGTAGAATTAAACTGAGTTCTATACTAAGCTGGGTGATTGTGTCTGATAGTCCAGATTCTAAAAATAAATTAAGGTTTTATACTGAGTCTAAAATTGAAACTGTTGGAGTGTTCATCTAAGCGATATACCCCGAGTATGACTAAGTTGGGGTCCATCCTGTGACCCCAGTTAGAAGGGTGTTAGCAACTTGCCAAGGGATACTAACAATGGCTATGGGTTAAACCTCTCTAATAGAAAACTTTTTTATCAACCCTCGCTAGCATAAAAACTCGTACGAGATGTATCAACCCTAGACTGGCAGGAAGACATCTCAACCTACGCTGGCGACATAGTTCTGTAACGTAGGAATTGTTACTAAGGGTCAAACCCTTTACTGGCAGGAATGCTCCCATCCCTGGGTTCACTTGGTGCTTATTCCTACTCCCAACTGAATATACACTGAACTGATTTCTTGTCTGTACTAGGCTTAATTGAACTATTACTGATCGTGCTGTCTATCTGAATTAGGCTGAGTTCACTGAGTTCTATTAACTGACTGAGTACACTAAGTTCTGTTAACTGACTGAATACGCTGAGTTCTGTAACTATCTAAGTACTAGTGGACGTGACATCACTGAGACTTTTCTAAAACTTCTATAAATCTAAGTAAACAACTAGATTGTCGGGTATTAAATACCCCTAGGACTTGATAGCATAAATTGTAAAACATAGCATAAACTTGAAAAGCATAAAAATGTTCACTTGCTCTCAATTCATTCATAAGACATTTTATCAAACACTTGTAAGATATAAGCTTGCACATATGCTAGTATGTCATGATTTTCCCATTTAATTCACATGAGCAATTTATCAAGCACTTGGGGAACCCAATCTATGCACATGATACTAAACAACATGTAGGCATCATAATTTTGAATCCCAATTCAAAAATCAAGGGCTTTAAACATGAATTCACATGATACTACACGCATGATAAATAATTTCACATGAAACTTGAAATAAACCATGGATTAGAACACACTTAACATCATAATCATGAATATACTCAAATCCTACATGAAATTCATGAAATCAATTAACTTGTAGTTTAAAAGAGGTTCTTGAACTCCAAGGGTGGAAGGAAACCCTTGGGTGGAAGGAAACCCTTGGATGAACACTTCACATACCTTGATGCTTGAATTAGTGAAGAGTGATGGTTTGTTCTTGAAGGTTTCCTCTTGAAATTAAAAGCCCTAGGGTTTTTTCTTGAGTAAATTTGAGAGAATTTGAAAGAAAGTGAGCAATTTATCCTCTTGTGTCATTTGATTTTATTTTTGGGGCTTAAAATGGGTGGGAGAGTGACCCAAATACCCCTCTGGATGTGGGCTTTTTAATGACTATAAAATGTCCAGTGATGCACAGACTGACGCGCCACATCGATGGCATCAACACAATGACTAATGCACCGCGTTGAGTTCACGTAGATTTACTAGAATTGCACAGAGAGCTGGGGAAAAATTATTTGTCGATGTGATAGGTGACACGATGCATCGATGTCCCCTTGACCCACTATTCTGGTCACCCCAACATGGTTCAAACGAGGTCCAAAAATTTTGAAACTCAACCAAAGTGACCTACTGATATTCCTGACCATGAATCAACCTAAAAATTGATGCTTTAAGGTCATTAGGGTCATGAAATAGGATCTCCAACTTATGAAGGCTAAAATACTTCTAAGTATAACCACTTAGCTGAAATTTCTAAGTCCTGAACCTCTTTTTAAGCTTTAACGGACTAAGTTATTCTTAGAATTTTGCGGGGTCTTACGTGGAGTCTGTTGCCTTTTTGGGGAATGTATTTTGAGTGCTAATATTTACGTAGACTCTAAAATAATTGATGCAATGAAACACAATCTTAGGCCTATTACTCCATCCTATATTCAGAGTTTTTTGGGTTTAACTAATAACTATAGGAGGTTTGTTGTGGGGTTTTCATCAATAGATGCACCATTGACTAAGTTGACATAAAAAAAGGTGAATTTTTATGGTTAGATAAATATGAGAAGAGCTTTCAAGAGTTGAAAGATAGATTGGCTTCAACTCCAGTGTTAGCTTTGCCAGAGGGGTCAGATGGATTTGTGGTGTATTATGATGCCTCCAAAGTTGGGTTAGGTTGTGTTTTGATGCATAATTGGAAGGTGATAGCTTACGCCTCCATATAACTTAAATAAGAATTACCCAACCACGATTTCAAGTTAGCAGCTATCGTGTTTTCCCTGAAGATTTGGAGGCATCATTTTTATGGTGTGAATGTTAATATTTTCATTGATCATAAAAGTCTCCAATATGTTTTGACACAAAGTGAGTTGAATCTTCATCATAGAAGGTGTTTGGAGCCGTTAAAAGATTATGACATCAATAAGATTTACCATACAAGTAAGGAAAATGTGGTGGCAGACGTGCTGAGTAGACTCTTTATGGGTAGTGTGGCTCATGTGAAAAAATAAGAGCAAGAACTTGCCAAGAAAGTGCATAGAATAGCTCGTTTGTGTGTATTTCTACTTGATATAGATGATGGAGGTGTAGTGGTTCAAAATAGTTTAGAATCATCCCTAGTGGTGGAAGTGAAAAAGAAGCAGCATAGTGACCCATACTTAGCCAGATATTGGATGCAGTTCAGGAGCAGAAGATTGAGGGTTTCTCCTAAGAGGGAGATAGTGTCCTTCGCTATCAAGGTTGACTAGGTGTTTCGAATGTGGATGGACTGAGAGAAAAGATACTAGCAAGAGGCCCATATTTCTAAGTATTCGATTCATCCTGGTGCTACCAAGATGTACCGCGACATACAGGAAATATATTGCTAGAATGGTGTAAAGAGGGACATAACAGAGTTTGTGGCCAAGTATCCCAATTGCCAATAGGTTATGATTGAGAATCAAAGGCTAGGAGGTACACTTCAGGATATTGAAATTCTTATTTGGAAGTGGGAGGTCATTAATATGGATTTCATTACTAGACTTCCTCACACCAGACGCTAGTATGATTTAATTTAGGTCATCATGGATCGAATGACTAAATCAACCTATTTCTTACTAGGTAAGACCTCAAATAAAATGAAAGATTACGCCAAGATTCATATTCGTGCATTGGTAAGGCTCCATGGGATTCCCTTGTCAATTATTTTAGACCAAGGTACACAATTCACTTCCCAGTTTTGGCAATTATTTCAGAAAGGCATTGGTATAAAGGAAAAGCATAGTGCAACTTTTCATCTGCAGAAAGATGGTCAGGTTGCACCTAAGAATCATATATTGGAAGATATGTTGAGAGCCTATGTGATGGACTACTTTAAAGGAAATTGGGATGATAATTTACCCTTAATTGAGTTTGCCTATAACAATTATTATTATGCTAGTATTAAGATGGCTCTATTCGAAGCATTGTACAGGCATAGATACAGGTCACCTATAGGTTGGTTTAAAGTTAATGAAATGGCCCTGGTTAGGCCAGATTCTATTCTTGAATCTATGGAGAAAGTTCAATTGATTCGTGGGAGGTTCAAAACCTCTCAAAGTCATAAAAAATCATAAGTAAATGTGAGGGGGAGTGAACTAAGGTTTGAAGTAGGTAATTGGGTGTTTTTGAAGATATCACCCATGAAGTGGACAGTGAGATTTAGGAAGAAAAGAAAGCTTAGTACCATATATATTGATCCTTATGAAATAGTGAAATGCATTGGAGAAGTTGCTTACGATTTAGACCTTCTCTCAGACTTACTCGTTGCCCATCCAGTTTTCCATGTGTTGATGCTTAGAAGGTGCATTAGGGACCTGTCTTTAGTAGTTCCCATAGACAGTATTGGGGTGAAGGATAGTTTATCGTATGAAAGGATTACAGTTTAATCCTTGATTAACAAGTTCAAAAGCCAAGGAATAAAGAGGCTGCTTCAGTGAAAGTTCTCTGGAGAAATCAAACGGTTGAGGGAGCGATTTGGGAATCTGAGACAGACATGATGAGTTGATATCCTCACCTTCACTTTTACCATAGAGTTAGTATGAGGTAAGAATTTATCCAAGTCTAACCTATTCATACATATTCTCGCTCTTACCTTATGAAGTTCATGTCAAGTGAGTCACTTCAGTTATGAGCTAATGCTTGAGGTAGAAGGTTTACATCTTAGAGTAATATAAATTTCATTAAGCCTAGCTAGCCCATGATGTAGTTGTTATTCTTTCCTGACCTTCATTTAAGGATGAATGGTCCCAAGAGAAAGATAATGTTAGACCCCAAAATTTCTTCAATTTTATTTTGATACCTTCTTCGTGTTTAACGGTGATTTTTGAGTTGAATTATGATAAGGAATGATAACGATACAATTAGGAAATGTTTCAAAATCTTTAAAACTCTTTTAGGGTCATTTAGGGACCCCAAATCAGTGAGGGTCTGCGATAAGAGCATGCCACACTCTAGGCATGCCATGCTCTGGGCATGCCGTAATAAGGGTGCGCCAGTCCCTTAGAGTGATGCGATAAGGGCATGCCATGCCCAAGGACGTAAAAATGCCAGTTTTATTTTTTCTAGTTTGGGTTAAGTGGCTTTTGGTCATTTACCTATTAAATGCCTTCCAAAACATACTAACTACAAAATCACCCTCATAACTTATATTGAATAATCTCTCTTCTCTCAAAACCCCCAAGAACACAAAAGAGGAGTTTTTCAAAATTCAAGCTTCCAAGGTCTTCCTTTAACTTTTTCTCAAGAAATTAAATAAGTCCAAGTATGTAGGTGACATTACCTGGGGCTACCCCCTAGTCGTAATACGGTGCTTAAGTGTAATGCCACGAGTCTGTACCCCAGATTCTACATGGTGCTCATAATCCTGAAGGACCACAAGCTAACTCATAACTGGTACCTGCTACAATAACTTTGTAATAAATACTGTAATAACTATGGAAATAGGCAGGAACATATTCCATAAGGTTCAAATTTGTAAATAAATCTGAATGCGGTATCAAAATACCAAAACTAAATATAAGTACTATAAAACTGAACAACTATCTGAAAATACTCTAGTCTGAAAAGCCTCTAAACTATTTGAACTGTAGAGTTGATGGGACAAGTCCCTAAATGACTCCGACTACTAAAAATAATACTGAAATACTGAAAATAACAAGAATGTCCTTGAACTATGAAGACTCACCACTACTCTGAAAGCTGAAGATCTAAACTGCTAAGGGTGCTCTGGAGACCATGCGTCTGAACCTATGGTATAAGACATCATAGCGCAAAAATCATGCGTCAGCACTTTGAATGTACTGGTATGCTTAGTGAGGTAGGATGAAATACATAGGTTTATATAAATGAACAATACTAATTGAATAACATGAGTATAACTGAATAAGAGTACATGCATGAATACATAGACTATAACTGAGATTGTGATAATACTGAGTACTGATTCTGAATACTAATAACTAATATCTGAGTTTACTGATACTATATTACTGATTATCTGAATGACTGTGTCTGACAGTACTGAATTTTGTATAACTATACTAAGTTTCGTACTGAGCTGAGTAACTATATCTGATAGTCCTGATTTTGTAGAACTAAACTGAGTTCTATTCCTAGACTGAGATTGAAACTAAGACTGTGGAAGGTAATCCTCTAACCGACATACCCCTCTCTAATCTTATTGGGGTCTAACCTATAACCCAGTTGGAAGGGTGTTAATATCGTTCCATGGGTTAAGACAAGCTGTGAGTTAACCTTCTCTGATAGAAAGCTCTTTCGTCAACCTTGCTGACAGGATAACTCGAATAAGATATATCAACCCTCATGATATCTGTTAGGAAGAAATCTCAACCTATGCTGGCTATGTAGTTCTGTAATGCAGGGATTGCTACTAATGGTCAACCCCTCTACTGGCAGAAATGCCCCTATTCCTGGGCTAATTCAGTGTTGAATCCTACTCCCAATTGAATAGAAACTGAACTGATTTCTAGTCTGTACTAGGCTAGACTGAACTGTTACAGATAATACTATTTAACTGAACTAAACTGGATTTACTAAGTTCTATTGA
Organism: Capsicum annuum; assembly: GCF_002878395.1. Taxonomy (NCBI): domain Eukaryota; kingdom Viridiplantae; phylum Streptophyta; class Magnoliopsida; order Solanales; family Solanaceae; genus Capsicum; species Capsicum annuum. Next base: position 32,558,387 of record NC_061111.1, on the reverse strand, counting down.
TTGATGAAATACTACTAAATTCTGTTAGCTGACTGAGTTTACTGAGGTCTGGGCTGACTACTGAACTAGACCGGACTATTACTGAGTCTACTGAGTTTTTCCTGAGTTCTGTGACTGATTAAGAGTACTACTGATCGTGACGTGACTAGTACCGTTCTATGACTGACCATGGCTCTAGGTAAACAACTAAATTGTCGGGTACAAGTACCCCCAGGACTCGATTGCATAAATTAATAGACATGGCACAAAGTTGAAATATGTAAACTAAGTACTTGATCATCATTCATTCATTTGGGCAATTTAACAAACACTTGTATGGCATGAACTTGAATACATGCTAACATGATATAATTCTACTATTCAACTCACATGCTTAATCCATCAATCACTTGAAAAGCATAAAATAGGCACATAATACTAATGACCATGTGAGCACACAATTCTAAGTATTAAATTCACAATTTGAAGGCTTTAGCATGATCTCACATGATAACACATATAATTTAATTAACCTTACATGAAATTTATCATGAAACATGGATTTGAAATCCAATTAATCATTATAAACATGAATATTATAAAACTAACATGGAATTCATGAATTTTATATACTTGATGTTTAAAAATAGTTTCTTGGACTCTAAGGGTGGAAGAGACCCTTGGATGTACACTTCACATACCTTAGTGCCTAAATTCTGAGGGATTGATGGTGAGTTCTTGGGTTTTTGATTTGAAATTGAATCTCCTAGGGTTCTTGTTACTGAGTATTTTTAGGAATAATGAGTATAATTTCACTCCAAAGTGTTTAATTTCATGTTTTAGGGGCTGAAGGTAGTGGGAAAAAACCCAATTACCCCCAAGGACGCGGTCTTTTAATGACTAAAAACTGTGTTACTGATACGCAGGCCTACGCGCCGTGTCATTGGCATCAACGCAATAGCCAACACACCTCATCGAATTAGCATTGGTTCACTGGAATTTGCATAGGATCTGGGGAGAAAATCATCTATTGACGCGATGGTCGACGCGACGCATTGACCCACTGCTTTGGGCACTCAAACATGGTTTAAATGAGGTCCAAAATATCTAAAACTTGTCCGGGAACACCTATTAACCTTCCTGATCATGAATTAACTTGAATATAAACATTTAATGGATGTAAAGGTCTTCAAATAAGATTGCCTACTTTTGAAGGCTAAAATGGCACTAAGTCTGAATACTTAGCTAAAATATTCTAAATTTGGGACCCCTTGACAAGCCTAAAGGACTGATTTAAGCTAAGAATTTTGTGGGGTCTTACATTATCTCCTCCTTGGAAACATTCATCCTTGAATGAGACTACCAAGATTGAGAATACAGAGAGACTGGACTTAGACACTGCGCATGCACAACTGAAGCATGGTATCATGACTGAGATCACTGATACACTGAATTATCATATCTAATGTATGAGTACATAGCTGAACTTGATTCATGAATGCATGACTGGGATTACTGATAAGCTGATTTTCTCACTGGACATGCATATCTGATGCATAAATACATGACTGAACTGACTCTTGAAGATATGACTATACATGCAATGGTAATTGATACCAAGTTTGTAACTAAAATTTGAACATAATACTGAATAATTTTAAGGAAAACTATTACCTAGAGCTGAGTCTAGATTAGCAGAGAAGAGGTGACTATACTTGGTCTGCATATTTGCTTTGGCTTCCCAAGTATCTACTTCAACGGACTGATTTCGCCAAAGAACTTTGACTAGAGGGACTTCTTTGTTCCTTATTCGGCGAATTTGATAGTCAAGAATTTTGACTGGAATCTCTTCATAAGACAGACTGTTCTGAAAATCTATGCCCTCTATAGGGACTACGACTGCTGGGTCACCTTTGCATTTCTTTAGGAAGGAGACATGGACCACTAGATGCACTGAAGATAGATCTGAAGACAACTCAAGCTCGTAAGCTACCTTTTCAAAATGGATGAGAATTCGGTAAAGACCGATATATCGAGGACTGAGCTTCCCCTTATATCCAAACTATTTCACTTTTTTCATAAGAGAGATTTTTAGATGTACAAAATCTCCAATCTCAAACTCGAGTTCCTTTCTTGCCACGTCTGCGTACAATTTTTATCGGCTCTGAGGTGTCTTAAGCCTTTCCCTGATCGACTGAACTTTCTCTAAGGTATCAAATACTAAGTCAGGCCCTATCACTGCGGACTGTACCACTTTAAACCAACCAATGGAAGATCTACACTTTCTCTCATAAAGCACCTTAAACGGAGCCATCTGAATGCTGGAATGCTAGCTGTTGTTGTATGCGAACTCAATCAAAGGCAAGTGGTCATCCCAACAACCCTTAAATTTTATTGCATACGCTCGCAGCATATCTTCTAAAGTCTGAATGGTTTTTTCTTCTTGACCATCCGTCTGAGGGTGAAAGGCTGTACTGAAGTGAACTCGGGTAACAAGACCCTCTTGGAATGCCTTCCAAAAATGAGAGGTAAACTGGGTACCTCTGTCTGAGATAATAGACAACAGAACACCGTACAATCTGAACAACTCCCTGATATAGATTTTGGCATAATCCTCGGCTGAATATGAGGTATGGACTAGAAGAAAATAAGCGGATTTGGTCAACCAGTCTATGATGACCCAAACTGAATTATGCTGATGACGAGTACGAGGCAAATCCATCATAATGTCCATGTTCACTTCTTCCCATTTCCAAGTGGGAATATTGAACTCCTGCATGGACCCACTAGGCTTCTAATGCTCAATCTTAACCTGCTGAGATGTTGAGTGCTTAGCCACAAACTATGCAATATCTCTTTTCATCCCACACCACCAATAGATCTCCCACAGATTGCGGCACGTCTTAGTGGCCCCTGAAAGAATAGAGCAGCGCACACCATGCGTGATAACACTCAACTTACACATCAATTTAGTGCAAGGAGGTCATCATCAATATATTTATCCAACATTGGAGTCGGGTTCAAATCCACGAGGAATAATGTGAGTGACGTTTAAACTAATTTAAAACTATAGCTACAAGTTAAATTCAAACAAATGATACAAAAAGATAAAATAGGGATTTTTAATTATTGAACTAAAAGTTATTAACACTTCAATTCGCCTTAGAAATCAAATCTTAAACTGCAATATTTCAAATCAATGATATAGAGAAACTAGAGTTGTGATTACTATGATTAGTAATCCTCCATTGAATAATAGTTGTAGTATTGGATTCTCGTGACTTATGGGAAACACCAAATTATCAGTATCGATGGTTCTTCAAAGTATTTCTCAACCTACCTAGATGTTGAGTTCCCTAATTTTCTTGAACTTAGGAACCTTCTCTTCACACTGATTTTATTTCGAGTTGATTAATCTTGTTACAACATTAATCATTAGATGGGAACTTAACTATCCCAAATCCTCATTGATAATTCCCTACCTTAGTTTAGTTTTCAGTTCAGGAAAATCAACATAAGGTGAGATGTACTGTTTGCAACCAACAAAAAATAATTAATACAAAAGAATTATCAAGATGTTCCCACAATCACTCGAACCCTAACAAATTATTAAGACAATACAGGAGTAATCACAGATCCCACAACCCTAGTTGTGGGTTTTAGTTCCACATGAGAGAGAAAGCGATAACAATAACTAAATTCATAATTCAAAGTGATTAAACTTACCAAAGATGTAGTCAGAAATTGATTCTCTTCCCAAATTCAAGAAGAATATCCCACTAAATCAAATAATTGAAAATTGAAATCCAAGTTTAGAGACCAAAGAGAAGTAAAGTAGTTTTTTTGGAATAAGTTCAAGATGTTAAGCCCTAAAACTAGAGAGAAAATGGATTAATGTCGTGAAGTTCAAGATGCCGAAGAAAACCTTCAAATTTGCCTTAAATAATTAGCCTAATTTTGGAAGTAAATCATAACATACAACTTTTTCTCGCACAGGTGACGACAATATGTGATGACGTATCAGGGGGTTGACGACTTATCTAAGATGTCATCAACTCCTCTCTGTATTTGATATGTTGCCGTCTTCAGCTGACGATGAGTCTGACGGCTTATCAAAGATCTGATGACTTATTATAAAAATGTTGTCACTTCTTCAACACAGCTTCTGAACACTGCCTAAGGCTGACGGTAATCCTGACGACTTATCCCAAAGTTGATGGCTTATTAGCAGATGTCATCACTTTCAAAATTTGACTCCTATACACTGCCTAAGGCTGACGATGACTTTGACGACTCATCACAGAGCTTACGACTTATCAGACAAGTCATAAACTATACTTTGATGTCTATTTTGACCAATTTTATCTCTATAGACTTCATTTTCGTTCTTTTTCTTGTATCTTGACTTTATTGCAATATCAAAGAGAAAACAATCAAACACGACAAAAGTTGCTTAAAAATTTATAATTATTCTGAGTTAAAAGACTTAAATGTGCTAGCATCAAGCTCGCACAGAAACACCCTCAACTTAAAATAATTGCTTGTCCTCAAGCAACGAGTACATTATGGCACCATGATATTCAACCAAGAGAATGTACAGTACGTACGACAGTCAGTCATCAATTTCAGTATAAAACATGTTATCCTCTCCAAGTTCAAGCACATTTAAATCCAACTGTGTATCTTAATGAAGATCAACAATGTAACACAAAGGAATGAAGAAAGGGCATCAACCTAGCAACAATCATCATGCATGCCTACAAGTTACACTTACCCAAACAAGTTAGCAAATCATAATATAACTATTGTGCCCTCACAACAAAGAAGTCCCTCTTCACATATATATGAACTCAAGCATGTCAATGAGGGGATGATCAAGAGACACTCACTTTCAGAAAGAAGTTCCAGTTACTGTATGCCCAATACCATAGGCTTGCCCTTATTTTCTTTACCAAGGTTTTCAGACAGCTGAATTAAGATCTCTATAGGACTTTTCTTCGGCTTGTAACGTAGGCTTGGGGTTAGCATGACATGTAAGGACATTTAAAGAGATAAAACCTCCTTGGCACTACAAAATTTTTAGGGTTCCTACTTATTTACCTTTACCTTATATCTCCCTTTCTTGATTAAATCACATTCAAGTTGGGTGCAGTTTCTATTCATTCATTTTTTTTCACAATATTTCTTTTCTCAGTCTTTTTCTACCTCACCCAGCTTTGCATATTTTTTTAATACCCTTCTTCAAACTTATTTTACATCATGCACCCCTATGATAGCTACCCTCAACTTAGGCAATTTGCCTAAGTCAAAGTGCACAATGTCCAAGGAGGACCAGGGCCAAAATAGGTTCATTGTGAGATAAATGGGAAGGTGATCGGTATAATAAAAAGAATAGGCATTCAGGCTTAAAATCAGGATCAAGGGATATTGTTCACACATGGAAGGTCATTTAGGCTAAAAATGGACTAATATCAACAATGACCTATGATCCTTTCCTAACTACTATCCTCAACCAAGGCAAGACCTACTGGGCAAGTTCTCTATTTAACACACAACGAGAACTAGGTAGTATCTCACACACACATGACACAAAGGTATATCACAAGCTACTACCAATTCGCTTCATGAAATTTTTTGCAGTGATTATCATGTCCTTAGTACTAATGCCATAAAAAGATTCACAGTAGTCACATATAGATGCATATCACACAGTTACCAGATAGACAATTGGAGAGGTATTTATCATTCCAAGATAAATAAACAAAAATATGTCAACTGTCCTAGATACTTATTTTTTCCCCAGTTAACCACAACACATCATAAAACAAACACAATACGCCTAAACATGTCGGCTCTACTAGGAATAAGACTCCGGGTAAAAGAGGAACGACAACAAAAACCATAAGAGAACATAAACACCCACAAGTACCCCTACCCTCAACTTAAAATCATGCAATGTCCCCAATGCGTCAAACCAAAACAAGAGAGTTAGAAACATACCTGTGGCACCATGGGTGCGAAGATCTGATGTCAATCACATAATACGAATACAAACAACAAAATACGTTGGGTTGGCTCCCAAGAAGCGCCTAATTTAGTGTTGCGGCATGAACCAACTCAATTTTGTGCTCCACCTTAAGGATATGAATTTCACCCCCAACTTAGAGTTCATCTTCTTGCCTCGCTCATACGAGGGTGGTACAAAAATTAAGAAATTGAGTAATGGATTGAGTGAGGTAAACCACTCGGCCTTAAGGTGATGTGTGTTTTTACGTTGCTTGTCTAATGTAAAATTAAGAATGTAGGATTCTTGCTCCTCATCTTCACACTCTTCTACTATTTTAAATAATTCTACAGATAAGATATCATCTAAACATAATGTAAAAAAGTTCTTTGAATGAGGCCCAATCAATCCTAATTTAAAATTTACACTATCTACTTCACACTCACTTTTATTCACTTTCTCGACATCTTCACTTCAAATTGGTCTAGAGTTTTATTAGAGATTTTTTTGGTTTCACCTTTTGCCTCAAGCACCATGTCCTCAATCTTGGCATCATCTCTCATGGTTGGTTCGGTTGGTTGGGAAATCACTGAGGGTTGCTCAATATCAAGCTCAAAATCAATATAGGGTTCTTGCTCCTCATCTTCACACACTACCATTATTTTAAATGATTCCATAGATAAGATATCATCTAAGCATAATATAGAAGAATGCTTTGGATGATTGACCTCAATATCCATATCCTCATGAATGATTGGCTTCATGTCTTGACACATATAACGTATAATATCATATGTTTTTTTTTAGATATCCAACATTAGTTGAAACATAGCTTCAATGACACTCTTTTCGGTGCTTCATTCTTTCTTTTCTTGACCATAAGACCTATCAAACTCATAAAAAGAACTAGAATTTGCGTTAGCATAATTTGGGGAGGGGGCATTTGGGCAATCACACCAATTTCCATCTTGACCACCACATAAAGAACAATCATACTCTCGGTAGGATGAAAATGGTGCACATATCTCCCTCCGGGGAGCATATCTACAATCATCAAGATAAGATTTCAAACCACCAAGCTCATGTTCATTCCACGATGCCATAGTAATAAGTTAACTAAAATAAAAATCTACCTAATGCAATAAATAAAACAAAACTAAAAACAACTATTTACAAGTTTGAATTCAAGCAAGTAGGCTAAAATTCCAAATCAACTCAATACGCCAAATTGTTCCCCGACAACAGTGCCATGCATGATAACGCTCAACTTATATGTCAATTTAGTGCAAGTGGGTCGTCGTCAATATATTTAGCCTGTTTTGGAGTCGGGGTCTAATCCACGAGGAACAATGTGAGTGGCGATTAAACTAATTTAAAACTATAGCTACAAATTAAATTTAAACAAATGATACGAAAAGATAAAATGGGGATTTTTAATGATTGAAAAAAGTTATTAACTCTTCAATCCTCCATTGAATAATAGTTGTAGTATTGGATTCTCGTGACTTATAGGAAACACCAAATTATCAGTATTGACAATTCATCTAAGTGTTTCTCAACCTACTTCGATGTTGAGTTCCCTAATTCTCTCGAACTTAGGAACCTTCTATTCACGCTGATTTTATTTTGAGTTGATTAATCTTGTTACAACATTAATCATTAGATGGGAACTTAACCTTCCCAAATCCTTATTGATAATTCACTACCTTTAGATTATTTCTCAGTTTGAGCAAATCAACATAAGGGGAGATTTATTGTTTACAACTAACAAAAAATAATTAATACAAAAGAATTATCAAGATGTTCCCATAATCACTCGAACCCTAACCAACTATTAAGACAATACAGGAGTAATCATAGATCCCATAACCCTAGTTGTGAGTTTTAGTTCCACATGAAAGAGAAAGCGATAACAATAACTGAATTCATAATTCAAGGTGATTAAACTTACAAAAGATGTAGTCAAATATTGATTCTCTTCCCAAATTCAAGAAGAATATCCCACAGCTAAATCAAATAATTGAAAAATTGAAATCCGAGTTTAGAGACCAAAGAGAAGTAAAGTAGTTTATTTTTGGAATAAGTTCAAGATGTTAAGCCACAAAACTTGAGAGAAAACAGATTAATGTCGTGAAGTTCAAGATGCCCTAGAAAACCTTCAACTTTGTCTTAAATACTTAGCCTAATGAAGCAAATCACAACATATAAATTTTTATTGCACAGGTGACGACAATATGTAACAACTTATCAGGGGGTTGACGGCTTATCTGACATGTCATCAACTCCTCTCTGTATTTGATATATTATCGTCTTCAACTGACGATGAGTCTGATGACTTTTCAAAGATTTGATGACTTATTACGAAATGTCATCACTTCTTCAACTCAGCTTCTAAACACTGCCTAAGGCTGATGGTAATCCTAATGACTTATCACAAAGTTGATGGCATATCAGCAAATGTCGTCACTTTTAAAATATGACTCCTATACACTGCCTAAGGTTGATGATGACTTTGTTGACTTATCACAGAGATGATGACTTATCAGACAAGTCGTCTAGTATACTTTGATGTCTGTTTGCTCCAATTTTATCTCTATTGACTTCATTGTCGTTGGTTTTCTTACCTCTTGACTTTACTGCAATATCAAAGAGAAAATAATCAAACACGACAAAAGTTGCTTAAGAATTTACAATTATTCCGAGTTAAAATCCTTAAATGTGCTAGCATCAAGCTTGTACATCAACACCCTCAACTTAAAATAATTTCTTATCCTCAAGCAATGAGCACATTATGGAAGCACGATGTTCTACCAAGAGAATGTGAAGTACGTACGTCAGTCTGTCTTCAATTTCAGTACAAAACATGTTATCCTTTCCAAGTTCAAGCACATTTAAACCCAACTGTGTATCTTAATGAATATCAACAATATAACACAAAGAAATAAAGAAAGGGCATCAACCTAGCAACAATCATCATGCATGACTACAAGTTACACTTACCCAAACAAATTAGCAACTCGCAATATAACCATTGTGCCCTCAAAATAAAGAAGTCCCTCATCACATATATATTAACTTAAGTATGTCAATGTGGGGACGATCAAGAAACACTCATACTTAGAAAGAAGTTCCAGTCAATGTATGCCCAATACCATAGGCTTGCCCTTATTTTCATTACCGAGGTTTTCAGACAGAATAAAGATCACTATAGTACTTTTCTCGGCTTGTAACGTAGGCTTGGGGCTGGTATGACATGTAAGGACATTTAAAGTGACTTAACCTCCTTGGCACTACAAAAGTTTTAGGGTTCCTACTTATTTACCTTTACCTTATTTCTCCCTTTCTTGATTAAAGCACATTCAAGCTGGGTGCAGTTTCTATTCATTCATTTTTTTCACAAATTTTCTTTTCTCATTCATTTTCTACCACACCTAGCCTTGCATATATTTTTTTACTACCCTTCTTCATACTCACTTTACATCACGCAACTCTATGATCGCCACCCTCAACTTAGGCAATTTGCCTAAGTCAAAGTGCACAATGTCCAAGGAGAACCAGGGCCAAAATAGGTTCATTGTGATATAAATAGAATGGTGATAGGTATAATAAAAAGAATAGGCATTCAGGCTCAAAATCAGGATCAAGGGATATTATTCACAAATGGAAGGCCATTTTGGCTAAAAGTGGACTAATATCAACAACGGCCTATGATCCTTTCCTAACCAATATCCTACAACCAAGGAAAGACCAACCGAGCAACTTTTGGCTTTAGCACATAACAGGAACTAGGTAGTATCTCACACACACTTGGCACAAAGGTACATCACAAGATACTACCCATTCGATTCATGCAATTTTTTGCAGTGATTATCATGTCCCTAGTACTAATGCCATAAAAAGATTCACAGTAGTCACATATAGATGCACATCATACAGTTACTAGATAGACAGTTGGAGAGGTATTTATTATTCCAAAATAAATCAACAAAATCATATCAATTATCCTAGTTATTTATTTTCCCCCCAGTTAACCACAACACATTACAAAAAAAAAACACAATACTCCTAAACATGCTGACTCTACTAGGAACAAGACTCCGGGGAAAAGAGGCACGACAACAAAAACCCCAAGAGGACATCAACACCCACAAGTATCCCCACCCTCAACTTAAAATCATGCAATGTCCCCAACGCGTCAAACCAAAATAAGAGAGTTAGAAACATACCTGTGGCACCATAGGTATGAAGATCTGATGTCAATCACATAATACGAAAACAAACAACAAAATACTTTGGGTTGCCTCCCAAGAAGTGCCTAATTTAGTGTTGCGGCATGAACAAACTCAATTTTGTGCTCCACCTTAAGGATATGAATTTCACCCCCAACTTAGAGTCCATCTTCTTGCCTCGCTCATAGGAGGGTGGTACAAAAATTAAGAAATCGAGTAATAGATTGAGTGAGGTAAACCACTCGGCCTTAAGGTGATGTGTGTTTTTACGTTGCTTGTCTAATGTAAAATTAAGAATGTAGGATTCTTGCTCCTCATCTTCACACTCTTCTACTATTTTAAATAATTCTACAGACAAGATATCATCTAAACATAATGTAGAAAAGTTCTTTGAATGAGGCCCAATCAATCCTACTTCAAAACTTACACTATCTACTGCACACTCACTTTTATTCACCTTCTCGACATCTTCACTTCGAATTGGGCTAGAGTCTTTATTAGTGATTTTTATGGTTTCTTCTCTTGCCTCTAGCACCATGTCCTCAATCTTGGCATCATTTATCATGGTTGGTTCGGTTGGTTGGAAAATCACTGAGGGTTGCTCAATATAAAGCTCAACAAAAATATTGGCTTCATGTCTTGACATATATCACATACGATATCATATGTTTCTTTCTGGAGATCCAACATTAGTTGAAACATAGATTCAATGTCACTCTTTTCAGTGCTTCATTCTTTCTTTTCTTGACCATAAGACCTATCAAACTCATCAAAAAGAACTAAAATTTAGGTTAGCGCAATATGGGTAGGGGGCATTTGGGCAATCACTCCAATGTCCATCTTGACCACCACATAAAGAACAATCATACTCCCGATAGGATAGAGATGGTGCACACATCTGTCTCTGGGGAGCATATCTACAATCTTGCCAAAAGTGAGGTCCATCACAATATGGACATAGATCATCAAGATAAGATTTCCAACCACCAAGCTTATGTTCATTCCACGATGCCATAGTAATAGGTAAACTAAAATAAAAATCTACCTAACACAAGAAATAAAAGAAAACTAAAAGCAAATATTTACAAGTTTGAATTCAAGCAAGTAGGCTAAAATTCCAAACCAACTCAATACGCCAAATTATTCTCAAGAAACGGCGCCATGCGTGATAATGCTCAACTTACACATCAATTTAGTTCAAGGCGGTGTAGTCAATATATTTACCCAACTTTGGAGTTGGGGTCGAATCCACGAGGAACAATATGACTGGCCATTAAACTAATTTAAAACTATAGCTACAAGTTAAATTCAAACAAATGATATGAAAAGATAAAATGGGGATTTTTAATGATTGAAAAAAAAGTTATTAACACTTTAATTCGCCTTAAAACTCAAAGCTTAAATGCAATATTTCAAATCAATGATATAGAGAAACTAGAGTTGTGACCACTATGATTAGTAATCCTCCATTGAATAATAGTTATAGTATTGGATTATCATGACTTATGAGAAACACCAAATTATCAGTATCGACAGTTCATCTAAGTATTTATCAACCTACCTAGATGTTGAATTTCCTAATTCCCTCGAACTTAGGAACCTTCTATTCACACTGATTTTATTTCGAGTTGATTAATATTGTTACAATATTAATCATTAAATGGGAACTTAACCTTCCCAAATCCTCATTGATAGTTCAATACCTTTAGTTTATTTCTCAGTTTGAGTAAATCAACATAAGGCGAGATCTATTGTTTGCAACCAACAAAAAATAATTAATAAAAAAGAATTATCAAGATGTTCCCACAATCACTCGAACCCTAACCAACTATTAAGACAATATAGGAGTAATCATAGATCCCACAACCCTAGTTATGGGTTTTAGTTCCACATGAAAGAGAAAGAGATAACAATAACTAAATTCATAATTCAAAGTGACTCAACTTACAAAAGATGTAGTCAGAAATTGATTCTCTTCCCAAATTCAAGAAGAATATCCCACTACTAAATCAAAGAATTGAAAATTGAAATCCAAGTTTAGAGACCAAAGATAAGTAAATTAGTTTTTTTTTTTAAATAAGTTCAAGATGTTAAGCCCTAAACTTGAGAGAAAATGGATTAATGTTGCAAAGTTCTAGATGCCATAGAAAACCTTCAACTTTGCCATAAATACTTAGCCTAATTTTGAAGCAAATCACAGCATATAACTTTTTGTCGCACAGGTGACGACTATATGTGATGAATTATCAGGGGGTTGATGGATTATCAGACATGTCGTCAACTTCTCTCTGTATTTCATATGTTGATGTCTTTAGCTGACTATGTGTCTGACAGTTTATCAAAGATTTGATGACTTATCACTGAATGTCATCACTTCTTGAACTCAGCTTTTGAACACTGCCTAAGGCTGATGGTAATCATGATAACTTATCACAAAGTTGATAGCTTATCAGCAGATGTTATCACTTTTAAAATCTGACTCCCATACACTGCCTAAGGCTGACGATGACTTTGATGACTTATCACAGAGTTGACGACTTATCATACATGTTGTCAACTATACTTTGATGTCTGTTTGCTCCAATTTCATCTCTATTGACTTCATTGTCATTGGTTTTCTTGCATCTTGATTTCATTACAATATCGAAGAGAAAACAATCAAACACAACAAAAGTTGCTTAAGAATTTACAATTATTCTCAGTTAAATGCCTTGAATGTGCTAGCATCAAGATCTCACATCAACACCCTCAACTTAAAATAATTACTTGTCCTCAAGAAATGAGCACATTATGGCACCACGATGTTCAACTAAGAGAATATGAAGTACGTACGGTAGTCAGTCATCAATTTCAGTACAAAACATGTTATCCTCTCCAAGTTCAAGAACATTTAAACCCAACTGTGTATCTTAATGAAGATCAACAATGTAACACAAAGGAATCAAGAAAGAGCATCAACCTAGCAACAATCATCATGCATTCCTACAATTTACACTTACCCAAATAAGTTAGCAACTCACAATATAACTATTGTGCCCTCACAACAAAGAAGTCCCTCCTCACATATATATGAACTCAAGCATGTCAATCCGAGGACGATCAAGAGACACTCACTCTCAGAAAGAAGTTCAAGTCACTGTATGCCCAATACCATAGGCTTGCCCTTATTTTTGTTATCGAGGTTTTCAGACAGCTGAATTAAGATCACTATAGGACTTTTCTTTGGCTTGTAACGTAGGCTTGGGGATGATATGGCATGTAAGGACATTTAAAGTGCTAAACCTCCTTGGCACTATAAAAGTTTCAGGGGTCTTACTTATTTACCTTTAACTTATTTCTCCCTTTCTTAATTAAAGCACATTCAAGCTGGGTGCAGTTTCTATTCATTCATTTTTTTTCATAAATTTTCTTTTCTCATTCTTTTTCTACCACACCCAGCCTTGCATATATTTTTTTATTACCCTTCTTCATACTCACTTTACATCACGCAACTCTATGATCACCACCCTTAACTTAGGCAATTTGCCTAAGTCAAAGTGCACAATGTCCAAGGAGGACCAGGGCCAAAACAGGTTCATTGTGATACAAATGGGATGGTGATAGGTATAAAAAAGAGAATAGGCATTCAGGTTCAAAATCAGGATCAAGGGATATTATTCACACATGGAAGGTCATTTAGGCTAAAGATGGGCTAATATCAACAATGACCTATGATCCTTTCCTAACTGCTTTCCTACAATCAAGGTAAGACCAATCGGGCAAGTTCTGGATTTAATACACAACATGAATTAGGTAGTATCTCACAACATATGGCACAAAGGTATATCACAAGCTACTACCCATTTGGTTAATGCAATTTTTTGCAGTGATTATCATATCCCTAGTACTAATGCCATTAATAGATTCACAGTAGTTACATATAGATGCACATCGCACAGCTACTAGATAGACAATTAGAGAGGTATTTATCATTCCAAGATAAATAAACAAAAATATGTCAACTATCCTAGATACTTATTTTTCCCCCAGTTAACCATAACACATCACAAAACAAATACAATACGCCAAAACATGCCGACTCTACTAAGAAAAGACTCAAGGAAAAAGAGGCACAACAACAAAAACCCCAAGAGGACATCAATACCCACAAGTAGCCTTACCCTCAACTTAAAATCATGCAATGTCCCCAATGTGTCAAACCAAAATAAGAGAGTTAGAAGCGTAGCTGTGGCACCATGGGTGCGAAGATATGATGTCAATCATATAATACGAATACAAAAAATAAAATACCTGGGGTTTCCTCCCAAGAAGCGCCTAATTTAGTGTGGCGACATGACCTAACTCAACTTTTTCCTCCACCTTGAGGATATGAATTTCACCCCCAACTTAGAGTTCATCTTCTTACCTCACTCATAGGGGGCGGCACAAAAATTAAGATGCCGAGTAATGGATTGAGTGTGGTAAACCACTCGGCCTTAAAGAGAGGTGTGTTTTTATATTGCTTGTCTAATGTAAAATAAAGTACATAGGATTCTTGTTCCTCATTTTCACACTCTTGTACTATTTTAGATGATTCCACAGACAAGATATCATCTAAACATAATGTAGAAAAGTGCTTTGAATGAGGCCCAATCAATCCTACTTCAAAATTTACACTATCTAATACATACTCACTTTTATTCACCTTCTCGACATCTTCACTTCGAATTGGGATAGAGTCTTTATTAGAGATTTTCTTGGTTTCTTCTTTTGCCTCTAGAACCATGTCTTCAATCTTGGCATCATCTCTCATGGTTGGTTCAGTTGGTTGGGAAATCACTGAAAGTTGCTCAATATCAAGCTCAACATCAATATAGGGTTCTTGCTCCTCATCTTCACACTCTTCCATTATTTTAAATAATTCCACAGACAAGATATTATCTAAACATAATATAGAGGAATGCTTTGAATGATTGACCTCTATATCCATCTCCTCGTGAATGATTGGCTTCATGTCTTTTCGTATATCACATACGATATCATATGTTTCTTTCTAGAGATCCAACATTAGTTGAAACATAGCTTCCATGCCACTCTTTTCGGTGCTTCGTTCTTCCTTTTCTTGATAATAAGACCAATCAAACTCATAAAAAGAACTAGAATTTAGGTTAGCGCAAAAGGGGGAGGGGGCATTTGGGTAATCACTCCAATGTCCATCTTGACCACCACATTAAGAACAATCATACTCCCTATAGGATGGAGATGGTGCACACATCTCTCTCCGAGGAGCATATCTACAGTCTTTCCAAAAGTGAGGTCCATCATAATATGGACATGGATCATCACGATAAGATTTTCAACGACCAAGCTCATGTTCATTCCACGATGCAATAGTAATAACAAAACTAAAATAAAAATCTACCTAACACAAGAAATAAAAGAAAACTAAAAACAAATATTTACAAGTTTGAATTCGAGCAAGTTGGCTAAAATTCCAAACCAACTCAATACACCAAATTGTTCCACGACAATGGTGTCATTTTTTATAACACTCAATTTATACGTCAATTTAGTGCAAGGCGGTTGTCATAAATATATTTACCCAACTTAGAGTCAGGCTCGAATCATTAGGAATAATGTGAGTGGCAATTAAACTAATTTAAAACTCTAGCTACAAGTTAAATTCAAACAAATGATATGAAAAGATAAAATGGGGGTTTTTAATGATTGAACAAAAGTTATTAACACTTCAATTCTCCTTAGAACTCAAAGCTTAAACTACAATATTTCAAATCAATGATATAGAGAAACTAGAGTTGTGATCACTATAATTAGTAATCCTCCATTGAATAATAGTTGTAGTATTGGATTTTCGTGACTTAAGAAAAACACCAAATTATCAGTATCAACAGTTCACCTAAGTAATTCTCAACCTACCTAGATGTTGAGTTCCCTAATTCTCTTGAACTCAGGAACCTTTTATTCACACTAATTGTATTTCGAGTTGATTAATCTTGTTACAACTTTAATCATTAGATGGGAAATTAACCTTCCCAAATCCTCGTTGATAATTCACTGCCTTTAATTTATTTCTCAGTTTGAGCAAATAAACATAAGGCGAGATCTATTATTTACAACCAACAAAAAATAATTAATACAAAAGAATTATCAAGATATTCCACAATCACTCAAACCCTAACCAACTATTAAGAAAATACAGGAGTAATCATAGATCCCACAACCCTAGTTATGGGTTTTAGTTCCACATGAAAGAGAAAGTGATAACAACAACTGAATTCATAATTCAAAGTGATTAAACTTACAAAAGATGTAGTTAGAAATTGATTCTCTTCCCAAATTCAAGAAGAACATCCCACAACTAAATCAAAGAATTGAAAATTGAAATCTAAGTTTAGAGACCAAAGAGAAGTATAGTAGTTTTTTTAGAATAATTTCAAGATGTTAAGCCCTCAAAGTAGAGAGAAAACGAATTAATGTCGTGAAGTTCAAGATACCTTAGAAAACCTTCAACTTTTCCTTAAATACTTATCCTAATTTTGAAAGCAAATCACAGCATGCAAATTTTTCTTACACAGGTGATGACAACTTATGACTACTTATCAGGGGGTTGTCAAATTATCAAACATGTCATCAACTCTTCTCTATATTTGATATATTGTTGTCTTCAGCTGACGATGAGTCTGGCAGATTATCAAAGATTTGATGACTTATCACAGAAAGTCGTCACTTCTTCAACTCAGCTTTTAAACACTACCTAAGGCTGATGGTAATCTGACAACTTATCACAAAGTTGATGGCTTATCACCAGATGTTGTCACTTTTAAAATCTAACTCTCATACTCTACCTAAGGTTGACGATGACTTTGATGACTTATCACAGAGCTAACGACTTATTAGAAAAGTCGTTAATTATACTTTAATGTCAGTTTGCTCTAATTTCATCTCTATTGACTTCATTGTCGTTGGTTTTCTTGCATCTTGACTTTACTGCAATATCAAAGAGAAAATAATCAAATATGATAAAAGTTACTTAAGAATTTACAATTATTCTAAGTTAAAAGCCTTAAATGTGCTAGCATCAAGCTTACACATCAATGCACTTCTGCAAAAATTCACTGCCTCAAGTCATCTATGTCTTGAACACATAGTCAACCCTGGCAACACAACATACCATCCCCCCTTTAGAGAAAACCTCTACTTTTTGATCTCTGACTGATTCTTTCAACTTGACTTGATTGGGATACCTATCCTATTTTTCCTTTACTTTAGAAACTAGGGATGATTCTGAGCTACTCTGTACCCACACACTACCTTCTATTGAATCAACTAAGCGGACACCTAGTCGGGCTAGTTGATGAATTTCCTGAGTTAACTTCTTCTTACTGTCCTCAACATGGGCAATATTACCCATAGACATTCTACTGAGAGTGTCAGCCACTACATTGGCCTTGCTCAGATGATATAGGACACTTATGTCATCGTATTTTAACAACTCCAACCACCTTCTATGATGAAGGTTGAGGTATTTTTCAGAGAACACATACTGTAGGCTCTTGTGATCTATTAACATATCAATGTGCACTCCATACAAGTAATGTCTCCAAATCTTTAAGGCAAAAACTACTGCTGCTAACTCAAAGTCATGAGTAGGATATTTATTCTCATGGTTTTTAAGCTGTCTAGAGGAGTAGTCTATGACCTTACCTCTCTACATCAAAATGCACCCCAAACCAACTTTTATAGGCATCACAATACACAAAAAAGCCATCTGAACCATTTGGTAGGGTCAAAACTAAAGCTATAGTAAATTGAGTCTTCAACTCCTAAAACTCTTTTCGCAAGAATCTGACCACTTGAATTTGACTTTCTTTTGAGTCAATATGGACATAGAGGATGCAATAGATGGGTCTAGGCTAGTTTCAACAAACCATCGGTAATAGCCGACCAAATCCAAGATACTCCTGATATCTAATGGAGAGATAGGTCTAGGCCAGTTTCTCACTACCTTGGTATTTTGGGGATCAACTCTAATGCCATCACCGGAAATAATATAGCCAAAGAAATCTATTGAACTTTGGGAAAATTAGCACTTACTGAATTTGGTGAATAACTGATGATTTCTGAGAGTTCCTAATACTATTCTGAGATTGTCTACATGATCATGTTCACTACGGGAGTAAACAAGGATATCATCTTTGTAGAATATAATGAACATGTCCAACTACTGCTTGAACACATAGTTCATCAAGTTCATAAAATATGCCGGGGCATTGGTAAAACCAAAGAACATGACTAAGAATTCAAAGTGACTATACCAAGTTTTGAAGGCTGTCTTTGAGATGTCACATTCCCTGACTCTGAGAAAATAATAGCCTGATCTGAGGTCTATCTTAGAGAAATAGCTAGCACCCTGAAGTTGGTCAAACAAGTCATCGATCCTGGGAAATAGATACTTATTCTTGACCATGAATTTATTTAGCTGATGGTAGTCTATGCACATTCTGAGAGAACCATCTTTCTTACGGATGAATAACACTGGTGCACCCCATAGGGACACACTGGGCCTAATGAATCCCTTATCTAGGAGATTCTTTAACTGCTCTTTCAATTCTCTGAGTTTTACTGGAGCCATTCTATATGGAGAAATAGATATGGGCCGAGTATCTGGGAGAGGATCGATTCTGAAATTAATTTTCCTTTCAGGAGGAACTCCAGGAAGATCTTCAGGAAACACATTTGGGAATTCACAAGCTACTGACACTGATTCAAAAGTAAGGGTTTCTAAACTAAAGTCTTGGACTCGAACGAGGTGGTAGACACATCCCTTAGATATTATTTTTCTAGCCTGAAGGTAAGAAACATGCTGACCCCTAAGTGTTGAAGTATTACCCCTTCACTCTAGGATGGGTTTATTTGAAAATTAAAACTGGACAATTTTGTTTCTACAGTCGGCTGAGGCATAGTAGAAATGAAGCCAATCTATGTCGAGAATGACATCAAAATCAGTCTTCTCTAATTTGACTAAGTCTGCTGAAGTGACTTTATGAGATATCATAACTGGACAGTTCCTGTATACCCTCCTAGATATGATGTATTTACCCACTGGGGTAGAGACTAAGAAAGGCTCTGCTAAAATTTTAGGATTGACTCCGAAATTAACTGCTATATAGAGTAACAAAGGATAAGGAAGCTCCTGGATCTAGCAAAGCGTAAACATGCAAATGATAAACTTGTAATGTACCAGTGACCATATCAGGAGAACGTTCCTGATCCTGTCAGGACTAAAGAGCATCGAGTCTGTTTGAGTGTTGCCCACTGGTGACATGGAAGAGGCACCCTACTAATTCGAGTGATTGGACTGAGCTAGGGGACAGGTATACTGACTCTGCGAACCCACCTGAGGACACTGTATGACTATATGGCCTGGCTTTCCATACCTAAAATACACATCACTGATAACTCTGTAGATACCCTTGTGGTTTCTGCCACACTTCTGACAAAGGAGATTAGTTCAGGCACTGCTAACACTGCCTTGAGGCTTAGGGCCTAATACCCTATCTCTTTTGTCGTCTCTGAATTTCAGCATAGGAAAATGAGGATAGAACTGGAAATAAGGATTTTGGGCAAAACTGAGAACGATTCCCACCCTTTGACTTATGCTGATCAAAACTAAAACTACCTGTTCTCGCTCTCTTATTACCCCTCTCCTTCTCTTTATTCTTGGCCTCCTCTATCTATTAGTTATGGGCCAGGAGCCTAACTATGTCCATCTCCTTTATTAGCATTGTAGTCCTACACTTTTTGAACATGCTGCTAAACATCCCTGACATAAACTTACTCATCTTAGATCTGCTATATGCTATAATATATGGGGAATATCTGGCTAACTGAGTAAACTTGAGAGAATACTCTTGTATGGTCTTATTGCCCTTCAAATTAATAAAATCCAAAACCTTCACTTCTCTCAACTCTAGTGGGAAGAACCTATCCAGAAAAGCAACTGCAAACTCCTTCCATTTTATGGGCCCTACATATACGACCCTCTCTGCTTTTTACTGTTTGAACCACGAGTGACCTACATTCTATAACTGACCTTCTGCACCTGATCCAAAAATTCCTGAGGGTCCTTATCTGACTTAGACCTGATAAAAGATGAAGGGTTCATTCGGGTGAAGTCTCGAATATTGAAACCAGCAGTACTAGCTACTGGATTGGCCAGAGCTACAGTTAGGCATTTATTCTGGGCTACCACTAAATTAGCTAGGGTGGTAAAGGCTGCTTTGAACTCTACATGGGAGACATGCTCGCCCAAAAGATCTAGATGGATGGGCTGAGGGGCTGACTAGTCTCCTATTCCTATTCCCCGAGTCCTTTTTGGAGGCATATTCTATAAATGGAAGATAAACTAGGATTAGAAAGAGAGTGTAACTGGAGCACAGGATCACTCGCGTGACATGAATACTAAAAGAAGGGAAACTGTTCCTAAAATATCTCATAGCCTTCTGTCCATAAGTCTGGCGCGCTATATACCCATGCATAAGACTTTACTAGATATGAATTTCATACTTCCTAAGACTCTATTAAACCTCGCTATGATACCAAGTTTATAACGCCTCGAGTCTGTACCCCGAATGCTACACAGTGCTCATAATCCTGAAGGACCACAAGCTAACCCATGACTGGTACTTGCTGTAATAACTTTATAATAAATACTGTAATGATTATCAAAATAGGTGGAAACATATGCCATAAGGTTCAAATCTGTAAACAAATCTGAATGCGGTATCAAAATACCAAAACTAAATATAAGTACTATAAAATTAAACAACTATCTTAAAATACTCTAGTCTGGAAAGCCTCTAAACTGTCTAAAATGTGGAGTTGATGGGACAAGTCCCTAACTAACTTTGACTACTGAAAATAATACTTAAAATAACAAGTATGTCCTTGAATTATGAGGACTCACCACTAACCTAAAAGCTAAAGATCTGAACTGCTAAGGGAGCTCTGGAGCCCGTGCATCTAAACCTATGATATAAGACATCATAGCACAAAAATCATGTGTCAGTACTTTGAAAGTACTGGTATACTTAGTGAGGTAGGATAAAATACATGGGTTCATATGCATGAAAAATAGTAACTAAATAACTTGAGTATGGTTGAATAAGAGTACATGCATGAATACATAGACTGTAACTGGGATCGTGATAATACTGAGTATTGAATTTGAATACTAATAACTAATATATGAGTTTACTGATACTGTATTATTGATTAGCTGAATGACATTATCTAACAGTCCTAAATTCAGTGGAACTATACTGAGTTTTATATTGAGCTGAGTAACTATATCTGATAGTCCTAAATTTATAGAACTGAGCTGAGTTCTATTCCGAGACTAAGACTAAAATTGAGACCGTGGGAGGTAATCATCTAACCTATATGCCCCTCTCTAATCTAATTGGGGTCCAACCTGTAACCCCAGTAGGAAGAGTGTCAATATCGTGCCATGGGTAAAGATAAGCTATGAGTTAACCCTTTCTGACAGGAAGCTCTTTCGTCAACTCTCACTGGTAGGATAAATCAAATAAGATATATCAACCCTCATGATATCTGGTAGGAAGATATCTTAACCTATGCTGGCTATATAGTTCTGTAACGCATGGATTGCTACTAAGGGTCAAACCCTCTACTGGTAGAAATACCCCCATCCCTGGGCTAGCTCGGTGCTAAATCCTACTCCCAACTGAATAGACATTGAACTAATTTCTAGTCTTTACTAGGTTGGACTGAACTGTTACTGATAATACTATTTAGTTAAATTGCACTGGATTCACTGAGTTCCATTGACTAACGGAATACTACTAAATTTTTTAGTTGACTGAGTTTACTGAGGTCTGGGCTGAGTGCTGAACTAAATCGGACTAATACTGAGTCTACTGAGTTTTTCTTGAGTTTTATGACTGATTGAGAGTACTAGTGATCATGATGTGACTGGTACTATTCTGTTACTGACCATAGGTCTAGGTAAACAACTAAATTGTCGAGTACAAGTACCCCCAGGACTCGATAGCATAAATTAAGAGACATGGCACAAACTTGAAACATGTAAGTTAAGTACTTTATCATCATTCATTCATTGGGGTATTTTAACAAACACTTGTATGGCATGAACTTGAATACATGCTAACATGATATAATTCCACTATTAAACTCATATGCTTAATTCATCAGTCACTTGAAAATCATAAAATGGGCACATAATACTAATCAACATGTGAGCACACAATTCCAAATATCAAATTCACAATTTGAAGGCTTTAGCATGATCTCACATGATAACACATTTAATTCAATTAACCCCACATAAAATTTATCATGAAACATGAATTTGAAACCCAATTAATAATTTTAAACATGAATATTATCAAACGTAATATGAAATTCATGAATTTTATATATTTGATGTTTTAAAATAGTTTCTTGGACTCCAAAGGTGGAACGGACCCTTGGATGAACACTTCACATACCTTAGTGCCTGAATTTTGAGGAATTGATGGTTAGTTCTTGAGTTTTTGATTTGAAATTGAATCTCCTAGGGTTCTTGTTCTTGAGTATTTTGAGAAATAATGAGTATAATTGCTCTCCAAAGGGTTTAATTTCGTGTTTTGGGGGCTGAAAGTCATGGAAGAAAGACCCAATTTCCCCCAAGGACGTGGTCTTCTAATGACTGAAAATTGTGTTACCAACGTCCATGCCGATGCGTCACGTCATTGGCATCACTCCGATAACCAACGTGCCATGCTGAATCTGCATCGGTTCACTGGAATTTGCATGGAGCTATGGGAAAAATCATCCATCGACGCGACGCACCGAGATTGCGTTGAACCACTCTTTTGGGTACTCAAACCTGGTCTAAACGAGGTTCGAAAAATATGAAACTCGTCCAGGAATACCTATTGAACTTCCTAATGATAAATTAACTTGAATATCATTATTTAATAGACGTAAAGGTCTTGAAATAATATTGCCAACTTTCAAAGGCTAAAATGACACTAAGTCTGAATACTTAGCTAAAATATTCTAAATCTAGGACCCCTTGACAAGCCTAAAGGACTGATTTAATCTAAGAATTTTGCGGGCTTTTAC
Organism: Capsicum annuum; assembly: GCF_002878395.1. Lineage (NCBI taxonomy): Eukaryota > Viridiplantae > Streptophyta > Magnoliopsida > Solanales > Solanaceae > Capsicum > Capsicum annuum. The sequence continues at coordinate 32,535,026 of NC_061111.1, read as the reverse complement.
ATTAAGGTCATAAGTAACCCCAAGATAACCCATGATTTGGTATCTTCTATGAGCACTGAATAAAGTAATAAGAAAACATCATATGTGGAAGCTAAACTTATGAGAAATTTTGTAATGATGTAATACTGAAGCAATACCCAATATGCCTAAATTGCTAATAAAACTGAAAATAAGTCTGACTATCTGAAAGACTCTAAAATATAAAGAGTTGATGGGACAAACCCCCTACTAACTCCAACTTACTGAAATAAAGGAAGTACTAAAAATAACTTCAAATAAGTTGTCCTCAATGGATAAGGAGTAACCACAACTGCTGCTGAGTAGAACTGAGCTAACTAAGGGCGATCGGGGAATTGAGCATCCGAACCTATGTTTATGACAACATAGCACAAAAGAGAGCACGCGATCAGTACTTTGAATGTACTGGTATGCGAGATAAGAACTAAACAAAGTACATATATATACAGAGCATGAATCCATGGACATATAAAATGAATGTATGACAAAGTAAAACATGTACTGAAATAATTTGTAAAACTGAGTAACTGAATAACTAGTAAACTAAATGCCTGATCATGCAAACCTAAGCTGATATAATCTGAATACTAGCTAAAATTATAGGAGATATCATATAACCGACATGACCTAATCTTAGCTAATCAAGGTCCAACCTATAACCTCAGTTGGAAGGATGTCAATACTTTGCCACAGGTACTAACACTGGCTATGTGGATCTACTAAACTGGTGTCCCAAAGGTCTAGGGTGTCTTCCCTCTATTGGTGGGTGAACCCTAAGAGAGTATTAGTACTCTACTAGCGGGTGGCATCTCATAACCTACAACTACATAGTTCTGGAACTTAGGGACTACTACTAAAGGTCTTAGTCCTCTACTGCAGCGAGCCTTCATCCCTAGGTTCACTCGGTGCTAAATACTACTCCCGAATGAACTAACACTTGTACTGACTAAAGTTAATAGTTATCATAACTGATAATTGCTCAACATTAATTGGATAATCTTAATATGATGATAAAAATATGATCTCACTGACTTGTTGCTTGAAATTAGAAACATGCATAAATATATAGGTATCGGGTGTTCATAACCCACCAACACTGAATAATACATTAAATGCAATAACATCATCACAATACTATAAGGAAATTCATGATTTGTAGACTCAAAACATAGTATAACTCACTAAACTAATAAATCCATGATTATGAGTATAGGAAGATGTTAAACTTATGAGGACAACATGCTCACATGGTTTAATATATATATTTATAATTAAAATGGTGTCAACTGAACCTGATATGGGGGACTGAGATTATAAAGCTTGTAAGAACATGGATTGGGTATTTAGGGAGAGCAAAAAAGACCAAAATACCCCTTACCCCGTAACGAAGGTTGCACTATTTTACACTGCAGCGTGGTATAGTGTCTATCATGGAGGCCAACCTCCGTGATATGCTGCCTATCATGGAGGCTAACCTCCATGACACATTGCGTATTGCGGAGACTCTCCTCCGTGACATGCTGAAATTGTAGAGGCTTACTACCTCCGTGGTCCAAAACCATTTTGAACCTCTTTTGAAAATTTTAAAACTTTCCCAGATGACCCTTTTGACATTCCTAAATATGTTTCAACTCATAAATCAATGTTTTAAACTTGGGAAGGCCGAAAATAAAATGTTTGAAATCTTGGGGAGTTAAAATGGCCATGTCACTTGTTCTTAGTGTGAAATAATTGCTTTGGGACCTTTAAACATGCAATGAATAGTTGGAAGCTTGTATAGGATCTTGTGGGATATTACAATGGGGTTTGAATAAGGATATTCTTTCATCCTTGTGCCCAAAAGTTTGATTTTTAATTAAATTTTAAGAAATTAATTTACTAGGGCTCACACCTACTTTTCTTATGTTTTAAGATTATGATGTTTCTACATTAATTAAGTCTTGCTTAGCACAAAATTTCATGTTTACTTATGTTTTTACCCATGAAAGTAATCTTATGCATTGAGTTGATATATTGACATGATTTTTTATGAGTTGGTAAATGATTTCAACTTTGAGCATTATGTACTCAATTTATAAGAAGATCAATCTTTTTAGTCAAGTTACAAAGTATTACAACATGATTTAAGTTTCAATTTTGATCTTATGATCTCGAATAAGACATGAAGTTCACAAGTTTCTTTATGAGTATTATTTAAGAAAGAAAAGCATAGTTGGTTTCAATTTATAGACCCATATGCTACTTTAAGGTGAATTTCATAAGATGAGCATAAGTATATTTTTGGGAGTAGTATTTAGCACTGAGAGGAGAATATGGATTCAGTACATCTTATTTTTCAGAAACTAAGTCCCATCATAAGTTTTAGGGGCCTCATCAGAGAGTATCCTCTTTACCCAAATGGGCTCAGTTTAGTCATCACTCCAGTTTAGTTCAGGTTTTATACTAATGGCAAAGGTAGAATAGCCCTCCTCAATGTGGGTCAGATGTTGAACTCCATGTAGCTCACATAGTTTATGTCGCTTATAAGAATATCCCACAGAAGTAAAGATTTTTAGAAACTAAGTGTAACGACTCACAAGATTTATTCAGATATTATTTTATGATTTATGCTTATGTTATTTTAGCTTTCAGTTTTATTCATGATCAAGGTGAGTCCATATACACATAGCATGCATGTTTTCATTTATGGCATGTAACTATTTTTACTTATTGCATTCACCCTCATATACTCACTATATTCAAAAAGTACTGATCACATATATGTCTATGTGTCTTTATTGTTTCATAATGTAGCTTTTGGTGTTCTTCCTCAGCAACACAATTAACTGTGGGCACCACTTCCTATATTCAGACAGTTGGTGAGTCCTTATAGTTACAGGGCCATGCTTTGGTTTGTTCTAGATGTTTATGGTTATGATTTTAGTTATTCAGTTTTCCATTCGGGTCAAATATGGTCTGTCCCAGTGGATCTTTAATTTTAGTTAGAGGCTTGTCAAGAATAGTCAGACTATGTGTTTCTTTCAGCTTTTCATAGGTTTGAAAGTTATTGAGTAGTAGTAATTTGGTTAAGATTATTCATTTATTTGAACTTATTTATAAACTTCTTTAGTTTCCACTCATGTTTTAAGTTTATGTAGTAGAATTCAGAGCTTAACAAATATCATGGGTTAGTTTGGGCTACTTGTAGTTCCATAGTTCCAAGCACCGTGTAACATCCAGGGGGTATCTTCGGGGCATTATAGATATCAAATATTTAGTGTATTTGATATCGAGTATAATATATCTAATGTATTTATGGATAGATACATGTATATGGTATCAAAGATTCATATT
>NC_061111.1:32509600-32528675 GCF_002878395.1 Capsicum annuum | reverse complement strand
ACATGTATCTATGTATATCACTTCATAGATTCGTGCACAGATGTAACAAACTTATATCTACATCATTGTTGTCATTTTCCCATTATTTACAAATCCATCCCTCTTTCTCTTTTTCCTCTAAGATACATCCCCCTCTTTCCTCTATTTCTCACAAATCACTATTTGTTTAATTTTCCACCATTTCTTATTCTTATTTTCCTCCAAAATTCATTGTAGACCAACTCCCATCACACTAAATTAGAGATGAAGAAATCTTAATAACCATAATAGTAAAAGAGGTACTGGAGTTGATGTGTACCAAGGAGATAGGGAGAAAGTGTATAGAGGGAGAGAGAAAATAGGAGAAAAAAGACAAGAGAGAGAAAAGGAAGAGAAAGAGAGGAGAGAGAACCACCTAACCTAAAATAATACTGCTAATTACTTAACCATAAGAACAAAACCAAAGCCATCAATATGAAATATAGGCTCTAACAATTTAATAAGTGCAGAAATAATATCATTAAATATAAAATACAACTCAGAGATTGAGGATCATCATGTCAAAACTCTAACTAGAACAATGGATACAACTTAGAAAATAATTATAATAAATAAAACTGTCTTTTTTCGAAATCAATAGACAAAATCAAAGTAAGATAGATCAATGGCTGCTTGGAAGATGAATGTTCACTCTTGGCTGATGTTGCTCTATCAACTACAAGTGAGGTCTCATAAAAGCCACTAGAATATGCTTTGCAGTTAATAAAATGAACAGTACACGATAATATTAATACAGAATCAGTATGTTGTAATACCTCAAAGTTTTCTAGCAAATTTCATCCCAAGAATGTCTAGTATTAGCTTCTAAACTGAAGGATACTTATTCCATGAGGAATTTTCAAGATTTTCACCTTTTTTCATATGAAAAACTCAATAAAATTTCCATCGATATATGATTCGCTTAAATCTAATAACCGGGTAAGAAGTTATGACTATTTCAAGTTTCCGTCATAAAATAGTGTCATATTAGTCAGTGGTGCGCCGCACCACAAGAGAAAATGGAATTTGGCAATTTCCAATAGGTGTCCACGATTATGGTGCATATCTCCAGCATTTAAATTCAGAATTGTCCTTTTTCTAGTGTGTCAGCGCGATTTCCTCCACGTCTTACAAATTTTTAGGTCACGAAGGAAGAGGCAATGCGATGGCTCCGAATCATGTCATCCTTCAATTTCCCAATTGTAAATTTCTAGTGACACGATGTGATAACGCCGCGTTGCGCCAGGGGCCCAGTTCGGAAAAATTTTACTAAAATTAAATGATGCATCCAGGGTTAAAAGGGTCACTTTTCTACCCTATTTAAACCCAATAATATGAATTTAGATATTGTTCACCCAAAATATACTATTTTCTCTCAAGTTTATCTCAAGAACAAATAAGGGTTTTTATTGGAGATTCAAATTCAAGAAGGTTTCACCATCAATCTTCACGAAATCACGAACTAAAGTATGCATAGTGTTCATTCATGGACTCCTTTCGTCCATGAAGCCCAACAATCCCTTTTCTAAATTCAAGTTATGGATTTTCTTATGAAATTCATAATTGGGCTACTTTTGTTCATGTTGATAATGAATAATTGAATTGTATTCCATAAATGAGTGTTAAATTCCATATAGGTTGATTTGTAATGGTATAGATTCATGAAACCCTAGGACTAAACCCTTGATTGATTAAATTGGAATTGAATCATGACAGTTAATTGTTGTATGGTGTTGTTTACATATTCTATGCCTACTATATGTTTGGTTGAATGCCTAGATGAAGGGAAAGTGTCTAATTAGCATGATATCATGAAATCCCCATGTACGTACAAACTTATGCCTATCATATTTTTGATGATATGCTTCAATAAATGTATTATGATGATGATTCTGTATTCAAGTAAGTCATGCTTAGTCAGTTTCCTTCCATCGAGTCCTGGGGGTACTTGTACCCGAAACATTAGCTGTGTACCTAAAGCCATGTTATGTTTTCATGATACTCTCAGTCAAGCTATGAATCCTTAGACTTCAGATAGTCTTATGACTCAGGTAAAATGTCCATGATCTCATGACTCAGTCAGTTGTCAGATATTAGTAGTATTCCATCAATCAACAGAACTTAGTAACTCAACTTATGTTTAGTTTAGTAAATCATGTTCAGTGTCTATCAGATGGGAGTAGGTCTTTATAGCACCGAGTGAACCCAAGGATGGGGACACACACTATCAAATTAGGGTGTGATCCTTAGAAGTCATCCTTGTATTCCAGAACTATATAGCCAGCATAGATTGTGATATCAACACTGTCTGATGAGGGTTGATGAGGTGGATAATCACTGTCAGATAAGGGCCCCACCATTCTCTTTTAGGGACACTATCAAATAAGTTTGCCCATAGCTTGTCCTTACCAGTGGTGTGGTATTGACACCCTTCTAATTGGGGTTACAGATTGGACCCCAACTCAGCCATAATTAAGTATCAGGGATATGTCGTTTAAATACTACCTCCCACAGTTTTAGTACCAGTCTCAGTAAAAGAACTCAAATAGTTCTTTAGATTCAAGACTATCAAATACATTCAACTCAGATGCAGTAAGGAACTCAGATAGTTTCATCAGATTTAAGACTATCAGATACAGTCACCCATGTTATCAGTTATATTTAGATACAACTATTTATGCTATCAGTTATTTTAGTTATTAGTATATCATGTAATCAGTATTCAAATTCAGTAATCATGATATCACAGTGTCAGTTACAGTTACATATTTATGTATGCATTCTCGCATTCATGTTAGACAGTTAGCTAGCATTATTCATGCATGTTAACCCTTGCATTACACTACCTCACATGTATACTCAGTACATTCGATTGTATTGATGCATTTGCGCTATGGTGCTTTTTTATGTTACACCATAGGTTCAGAGACAGAGTTCCAGATCAGCAGTAGATTCGAGTCTCAGTAGTCAGAATAGAAGTGAGTCCTCATTCTTTGAGGATATGATTATTTCTCTACTATTTCATTAATTACTTAGTTAGTTAGGGACATGTCCCATCAACTCTTTATTTAGATTATTCAGACAGTAGAGGCTTTTAGACTAGATGTAGACTATTATGTTTCAGACTCTAGTGTTTACAGTTTTGTTTTGGGTATTGTATTACACCACAGATGTTATCTCATCCATGCTATGTTCAGTATTGAACCTTATGGCCTTTCAGTGTATGTTTCTGCATTATTCAGTATTTTATGCAGTATACAGGTACAGATATCAATTATGTTTTAGCTTATGGTCCTTCGAGGTCATGAGCACCGTGTTTTTGGTTCAACAAATCGTGGTGTTACAAACTTGGTATCAGAGTGTAAGGTTCAATAGAGTCCTAGAAAGTTTAAAAGCCACATCTAGTAGAGTCTTGTGCATGGGTGTGTTGTGCGCCATATTTATGGGCAAGAGGCTATGAGATGTTTAGGAATAGTTTTCCTTCTTTAAGTATTCATGTCGGGCCAGTGAGCATAATCATAAGTCAATCTCTCAGTCTAATCTTCTTCTTCTCTTTATTTCAGAATATGTCTCCTAAGAGAAGAAATCAGTCAGCCCCTCAGCTCGAAGAATCTTTGGACGATCATGTTTCTCATGTGGAGTTTAAGACTGCATTTACCACTCTTACTCAGTCAGTAGCTTCCCATAATGAGCGACCAGCTGTCGTTCCAGCCAACTCAGTGGCCAACTCAGCTGCAGCTAAGTTTTGGGACTTCACCCGATTAATCCTCTTTTCTTCCATGGGTCTAAAGTGGATGAAGACCCTCAGGAATTCTTTGATCAATTTCAGAAAGTGACAAGCATCATGGGGATAACTACTGTTGATAGTACTGAGTTAGATGCATACCAATTACAGGATATGGCTCATACTTAGTTTAAATAGTGAAAGTTAGAAAGATCAAATGATGCAGGTCCTATAGAGTGGGAGGAGTTTGTCACTGCATTCTTAGATAGATTCTTTCCCAGCTTAGAGAGGCTAAGGTTCTAGAATTCATCAACCTCAGGCAGGGCAATATGACGGTGAAAGAGTATTCTCTAAAGTTTACTTAATTAGCCAGATATGCCCCTTATGTGGTTGTAGACGACAGATCCAAGATGAGTCAGTTTGCTTTAGGGGTAAATAATAGCATGGTTAATGAGTGTAGATCCGCCATGCTAAACAGTGACATGACTTTAGCTAGACTTATGACCCATGCTTAGTAGATAGATGAGTAGAAGATTAAGCAGAGGGAAAAGTAAAATAAGTAATCTAGGAAAGGTAGCTTCAATTTTAGTCAGCCTAAATCAGAAAGAGAAAATCGTTCTTAATTTTATCCTAAGTCATCAGTTCTAGCACCTTCTTCAGCTAGTGCCCCATCTCCTAAGTTAGAGATAGAGTGCTAGGCTCTAAGTCTCAGGGCAGTGTCAGCAATGCCCGAACTAATCCCCTTTGTCATACTTGTGGTAAGAACCACAAGGGTGCTTGCAGAGCTGGCAGCGATGTCTATTTCGGTTGTGGCAAGCCAAGCCACAAATTCAAAGACTTCCCTCAGTTAGGTTACCAGAGTTATCTTCGCTCCTTAGCTCTGTTCGGTTGCCCAAATCAGCAGGGTGCCACCACTAGTGCTACTAGTGGGCAATGCCCAAATAGACTATATGCTCTTTAGACCCGACAAGATCAGGAAAATTCTTCTGATGTAGTTACTGGTACGTTACAGATCTTTCATATGCATGTTCATGCTTTGCTAGATCTAGGAGCTTCTTTGTCTTTTGTTACTCCCTATATAGTAGTTGATTTTGGAATTAGTCCCCAAATTCTAGCAGAGCCCTTCTCAGTCTCTACCCTAGTGGGCAAAACCATCATAGCCCGGCAGGTATACAGGAACTAACCGGTTATGATATTTCGAACGTCACTTTAGTAGACTTAGTCGAATTAGAGATAACTAATTTTGATGTCATTCTCAGAATGGATTAGCTTCATTCCTTCTATGCCACAGTTGCAGAAACAAAATAGTCTAGTTTCAGTTTCTAAATAAACCCATCCTTAAGTAGAAAGGTAGTGCATCCGCTTTCAGGGGTCAGCTTATTTCCTATCTTCGGGCAAAAAAAATAATATCTAAGGGATATATTTACTATCTTGTTCATGTTAGAGATTCTAGTTCTGAGACTTCTAGTCTTTAATCAGTTCCAGTTATAAATGAATATTCAGATGTCCTTCCCAAAGATCTTCCAGGAATTCCACCCGAAAGGGAAATAGACTTCGGTATTAATCTCCTTCCATATACTCAGCCTATCTCTATTCTACCATATAGAATGGCACCAGCAGAACTCAAAGAACTCAAACAACAATTAAAGGGTCTCTTAGATAAGAGATTCATTAGGCCCAGTGTTTCCCTGTGGGGCGCTCTAGTATTATTCGTGTGCAAAAAAGACAATTCTCTCAAAATATGCATTGATTACCGTAAACTTAATAAGGTTACAGTCAAGAAAAAGTATCCTCTTCCCAAAATCAATGACTTTTTTGACCAACTTTAGGGTGTTAGCTATTTCTTTAAGATAGACCTCAGATCCGACTATCATCAGCTCAGAGTTAGAGAAAGTGATGTTCCAAAAATAGCTTTCCGTACTCGGTATGGTCACTTTGAATTCATAGTAATGTTATTTGGTCTTACAAATGCCCCAACAGCTTTTATGGACTTGATGAACTGCGTGTTCAAGCAGTACTTGGATATGTTCGTCATAGTCTTCATAGATGATATTCTAGTTTATTCCCACAGTGAGTGCGATCATGCAGACCATCTCAGGATAGTACTTCAGACTCTTAGAGATCATCAGCTATTCACCAAATTTAGTAAGTGTAAATTTTGGATAAGGTCATTAGCATTCCTTGGTCACATATTTTTGGTGATGGCATTAGAGTTGATCCTCAAAAGACTAAAGCAGTAAAAAAATTGTCAAGACCTATCTCTCCATTAGATATCAAGAGTTTCTTGGGTTTGGCTATCTATTACAGACGGTTTGTTGAAGGATTTTCATCTATTGCATCCCCTATGTCCAGATTGACTCAGAAGAAAGTCAGTTTCAGTGGCCAGACCCTTGCGAGAAAAGTTTTCAGTAGTTGAAGACTCGACTTACCTCAGCCCCAGTCTTAGCTCTTCCAGATGGTTTAGATAGTTTTATGGTGTATTTTGATACATCCAGAGTAGGCTTGGGTTGTGTCCTCATGCATCATGGTAAGGTCATAGCCTACGCCTCCAGACAGCTTAAACCCCATGAGAGGAATTATCCTCCTCATGATCTTGAGTTAGCCGCCATAGTATTTGCCTTAAATATTTGGAGGCATTTTTTATACGGTGTTCATGTAGATGTGTTCACAGATCATAAAAGTCTTTAGTATGTCTTTTCTCAGAAAGATCTCAATTTTCATCAGAGAAGGTGGTTAGATCTATTGAAAGATTATGACATGAGTGTTCTCTATCATCCGGGAAAGGCCAACGTAGTGGCTGACGCTCTCAGTAGACTATCCATGGGTAGTGTTTCTCATGTTGAGGACAGTAAGAATAAGTTAGTTTAGGAAGTCTATCAGCTTGCAAGACTAGGAGTTGGCTTAGTCGATACAGATAAGGGTAATATATGGGTTTAGAATAGCTCAGAATCATCTCTAATTTCTGAGGTGAAAGAAAAGCAAGATAGAGATCCCAGCCTTGTCAATTTGAAAGAGTTAGTTCAAGATCAGAAAGTAGAGATTTTATCCCAAGAAGAAGACGATATCCTTCATTATTAGGGTTGTCTCTGTGTTCCAGGTGTAGATGACTTAAGGAAACGAATTCTTGCAGAAGTGCATGGTGTGCGTTACTCTATTCATCTAGGGTCCACAAAGATGTACCGCAACTTATAGGAGATCTATTGGTGGAGTGGGATGAAGAGAGATATTGCAGAGTTTATTGCTAAGTGATCTACATATCAGCAAGTTAAGATAGAGCATCAGAAGCCTAGTGAGTCCATGCAGGAGTTCAGTATTCCTACTTGGAAGTGGGAAGTTGTGAACATGGACTTCGTGGTAGGTTTGCCTCAAAATCATCAGCAGCATGATTCATTCTGGGTCATTGTAGATAGAATGACCAAATTAGCTTATTTCCTTCAGTTCATACCTTTTATTCATCCGAGGATTATGCCAAACTCTACATTAAAGAGTTGGTCAGATTGCACGGTATGCCATTGTCTATTATCTCAGACAGAGGTACCGAGTTCACTGTCACCTTTGGAAAGCATTCTAAAAGGGTCTTCATACCCAAGTTCATCTTAGTACAACCTTTCATCCCCAGATCGATGGTCAAACAAAAAGGACCATTGAGACTTTAGAAGATATGCTAAGGGCGTGTGTAATTAATTTCAAGGGAATTTGGGATGACCACTTGCCTTTGATTGAGTTTGCATACAACAATAACTATCATTCCAGTATTCAGATGGCTCTATTCAAAGCTCTGTATGGTAGGAGATATAGATCTCTAATTGGTTGGTTCAAAGTTAGTAAGGCCTCAGTCATAGGGCCTGACTTAGTATTCGACGTCTTAGAAAAAGTCTAGTTGATCAGAGAAAGACTTCGGGCTTCTCAAAGCCGATAGAAGTCTTATGCAGATGTTCGTAGTTGGAGATTGGTGACTATGTCTATCTAAAGATCTCTCCCATGAAGGGAGTAAAGTAGTTCGGCAAGAACGGGAAACTCAGTCCCTGATACATTGGTCCCTTTAAGATTCTCAATCGATTCAGCAAGGTAGATTACGACCTCGAATTGCCTTCAGATCTAGCCTTAGTTTATCTAGTCTTTCATGTCTCTTTTCTCAAGAAGTGCATAGGTGACCCATTAGTTTTAGTCCCTATTTAGAGCATTGATGTTCAAAACTCTCTCTTTTAAGAAGAGATTCCAGTCAAAATCTTAGACTATCAGACTCGTAGATTTAGGAGCAATGAAGTCCCTCTAGTTAAAGTTCTTTGGAAAAATTAGTCCATCTAGGAAGTAGACATACATACCAAGTATCCTCACCTCTTCTCCGCCAACTCAGATCAACCTCAAGGTAACAGTTCTCCTTAAGCTTACTCAGTTTCATGATCAGTTTTCATCTCGAACTTGGTATTCAATTTAATGTTCATGTTCCCAGTATAAACTTGGTATCAAGTACCATTGCATATTCAGTCATGCATTCATGTATCCACTTAGTTATATAATTATGCATCAGAAATGCATTCTCATTGTGAGAAACTTAGTTACTCAAAATATTCAGTCATGCATTCATGAATCAGTTACACATGCATCAGATATACATGTTCAGTATGTTATGTTTAGCTTGTCAGTCATGAGATCATGTTCTAGTTATTCATGTTTAGTTCATGTTTAGCTTATTGTTTCCCCTCTCAATCAGTCTCATTCGAGGACGAATGTTCTCAAGGGGGAGATATTGTAATACCCCAAAGATTTCTAGTAAATTCCATCCCAAGAATGCCTAGTATTACCTTCTAAAGTGAAGGATAATTATTACATGAGGAATTTTAAAGATTTTCACTTTTTTCATGTGGAAAATTCAATAAGCTTTCCATTGATATATGATTCGCTTAAATCCAATAACCGGGTAAGAAGTTATGACTATTTCAAGTCCCGTAGTAAAACAACACCATATTAGTCAGTCACCGCACCATAAGAGGAAATGGAATTTGGCAATTTCTAGTAGGTGTCCGCAATTATGGAATGCCGCTCCAGTACTCAAATTTAGAATTGTCCTTTTTCCAGTGTCTCAGCATGGTTTCCCCCTCATTGCGCCAAAGTTCCAGGTCACAAAGGAAGGGGCAACGCGATGGCTTCGAGTCGCGCTAGGGTCCTTGTTCGGAAAAATTTTACTAAAATTAAATGATGCATCCAGGGTTAAAAGGGTCAATTTCCTACCCCTATTTAAACCCAATAACACGTGATTTAGCTATTCTTCACCCAAAACATACTATTTTCTCTCAAGTTTCTCTCAAGAACCAGCTAGGGTTTCTATTGGAGATTCAAATTCAAGAAGGTTTCACCATCAATCTTCACGAAATCACGAACTAAGTTATGCATAGTGTTCATTCATGGACTCCTTTCGTCCATGAAGCCCAAGAATCCCTTTTCTAAATTCAAGTTATGGATTTTCTTATGAAATTCATGATTGGGATACTTTTGTTCATTTTGATAATGAGTAATTGAATTGTATTCCATGAATGAGTGTTAAATTCCATATGGGTTGATTTGTAATGGTATAGATTCATGAAACCTTAGGACTAAACCCTTGAATGATTAAATTGGAATTGAAGCATGACAGTTAATTGTTGTATGATGTTGTTTACACATTCTATGCCTACTATGTGCTTGGTTGAATGCCTAGATGAAGGGAAAGTATCTAATTAGCATGATATCATGAAATCCCCATGTACGTACAAGCTTATGCCTATCACATGTTTGATGAAATGCTTCAGTAAATGTATTATGATGATTATTATGTATTGAAGTAAGTCATTCTTAGTCAGTTTCCTCCCATCAAGTCCTGGGGGTACTTGTACCCGAAACATTAGCTGTGTACCTAAAGCCATGTCATGTTTTCATGATACTCTCAGTCAAGCTATGAATCCTTAGACTTTAGATAGTCTTATGACTCAGGAAAAATGTCCATGATCTCATGACTTAGTCAGTTGTCAGATATCAGTAGTATTTCGTAAGTCAACGAAACTTAGTAACTAAGCTCATATTTAGTTCAGTAAATCATGTTCAGTATCCATTCAGATGGGAGTAGGAATTAGCAATGAGTGAACCCAAGGATGGGGACACACACTATCAGATGAAGGTGTGATCCTTAGAAGTCAACCTTGCGTTCCTGAACTATGTAGCCAGCATAGGTTGAGACATCAACACTTTCCAATGAGGGTTGATGAGGTGGATAAGCACTGTCAGATAAGGGCCCCACTATTCTCTTTTAGGGACACTATCAGACAAGGGTCTCCCACAGCTTGTCCTTACCAGTGGCATGGTATTGGCACCCTTTCAATTGGGGTTACAGATTGGATGCCAACTCAGTCATAATGGTGTATCAGGGGCATGTCAGTTAAATACTACCTCCCACAGTTTTAGTACCAGTCTCAGTAAAAAAACTCAGATAGTTCTTCAGATTCAAGATTGTCAGATACAGTCGACTCAGATACAATAAGGAACTTAGATAGTTCCATTAGATTTATGACTGTCAGTTATAGTCACCCATGTTATCAGTTACATTCTGATATAACTATTTATGCTATCAGTTATATCAGTATTTAGATTCAGTAATCACGATATCACAGTGTCATTTACAGTTACGTATTTATGTATGTATTCTCGCATTCATGTTAGACAGTCAGCTTGCATTATTCATGCATGTTAACCCTTGCAGTAGCCTACCTCGTATATATACTCAGTACATTTTATTGTACTGATGCATTTATGCTATGGTGCTTTCTTTTTATGTTACACCATAGGTTCAGAGATATGAGTTCCAGATCAGTAGTAGATTCCAGTCTCAACAGTCAGAATAGAAACGAGTCCTCATATTTTGAGGACATGATTATTTCTCCACTATTTAATTGATTAGTTATTAGTTGGAGTTAGTTGGGGACATGTCCCATCAACTCATTAATTAGATTATTCAGACAGTAGAGGCTTTCAGACTAGATGCAGACTATTATGTTTCAAACTCTAGTGTTTACAGTTTTGTTTTGGGTATTATATTACCCTATAGATGTTATCTCATCCATGTTATATTCAGTATTGAACCTTATGGCCTTTCAGTGCATGTTTCTGCATTATTCAGTATTTTATACAGTATACAGGTACAGATATCAGTCATGGGTTAGCTTGTGGTCCTTCAGGGTCATGAGCACCGTATAGCATTCCGGTTCAACAAATCGGGGTGTTACATATGTATTGGTAGGATCATAGACCAACTTGGTTTAATCAATGTGATCACAACAAAAGTTGTAAACAAGTAGAAAGCATGACACCTCAATTATATGTACTCAAGATAGTCATTTCACCATAATTACACATTTATAAAAACCAAGCTAAATAAATAAAGGACATATTTAGGAATATCAATACTCAATTCAATCTCAAAACACAATACAACTCATAAGACCAAATCAGTTTACTCATTACATTAAATCATCTTATTATATTACTTCATCAAGTTATGTAATAACTTACTTCAAGTACAATATACAAATCATTAAGTTAAGCCATCAGTTCACTCAGAGAACCCAAGAAATATCATTAACTAAAGGTTCATGTAAGGAATCCAATATATGAATAACAAAATATAACCGGTTCACTCAAGGAATCATAAAAATCTCTAAAATTTCTATGTACACATATGTTAAGGGTCTTATATCTACCCATTAGCCATGACCTACAGAGGATTAGCTCAGTCCATGTATAAAATATACCAAAAAACTAGTATCTGCCACCCTTATCTCAAACCAAGTGTTATACTATCCTTATTCCAACTTACCCATCCTCATCCTTCCCGAAATCTATTAACTCAATCATAAATGATCTTTATCAGATCACTTAAAATAAATAAATAGTACAATCAACAAGTTCAATCATCATGTGATAAATCAACTACACTTGCATATCAAACAAGGTCCTTTTTACCACTCTTATTTTAGGTTATCAAATTTCGAACTGGCATTCAATAATTAATAAGTTCATCATTTTTTAGCATGCTTTGCAACTAATAAACAAACAATCAGTCAACATTCACACATACAACCAAATTGAACCTTAACTCCAATTCAATCATAACTTACCTCAATCCAATTTTTGCACCTCTAAGTGTCTTAAATCTTGCCCTTTCTTGTAGCCTTGACTTCATCTCGGTCTAAAAACACCAAATAAAGAACAATTCAATCAATATTCTACCAATTCTAGATATTATTACCTAATTACATAACCTTAGATTCAAGTTAATGCACAATTTCATTCTAGGATTTTTTGCCCCTCATCCTACTTAAATTCTCCTTAAATTAAGATTAAATGAAAGAATTCTCAATTAGTAATCAGAATTCAATCATTATAAACTATAACCAATTGAAATTAACCCCTCTATAACTAAATCATACCAAGTTATTAACCTAGGGTTAAATCCACCATCCCCACCACCATTAATCCTATGAATTTTAAGAATTTGGGAATTGAGTTTATGTTAGAAGGAAAAAAACTAATCTACCATAAGATTGAAAGACAATTAAATACATTAAAAGTTGCCCCTAAATCACCTTCCCTAATTTCTGCAATTTTTGGAATGAAAATTAACATTTTTATACTAAAAACTGCTATTAACTAAAATAAGACTTTTAACATCATTTTACAAGTAGAAATGATATAGTGATATAAAAATAATTATGAGATGCAAATTGATTCTAACATCTTAACTTTCAAATATAAAAGAATCTCAATTTCTTAAAATATATGGTTATCATATTATGCAATTTACCTTCCTAAAAGAAATAATAATTAAATTGCTATACATTTTCTTGGTAACTAATAAACTGTTAATATTATAATTGAAGATTCACTGTTTTACAAATAAAAATAATATTTTGAAATAACAAAATAATTAAAGTATGATAATTGAGATATAAAACCAAAACATGAAGGCCAATGATAAGTGAAGATGTAAAATTCGAATTTATATTTTAAGCATAAGTGTTATGTGATATTTAGCCTCACAATATTCTTAAATATTAATTATCCTTGTTACTCGATAATTTTTTGAATGGTATCCACTAGCGAAACTTAATATACTTCATACCCACTTCTTTTCTTTTCCATTTATTTTTTAGGTTTTGGGTTTGAAAAGGGAAAATAGTGGGGTAGGGTTGTGAGTCATGGATCTTTCCAAAATTTTAAAAACTCGGAGATAAAATACGACTCTAAAAAAGTACATCAAAGTTTCTTTTTAGGTTTACTAAATAATTCAACTACTTTTCTATCACCTTAAATCTTTCTTCTTCTCAATTTTTGAGACCATAAACAAGTTCATTCTTTTTTTCTTCAATCTTCTTCCCCAAGTGCAAAGCTCTCATGATTTAGTGCTCAGGTAAGTTTAACCATTGTTTCGATCATTTTTAGCTTTATTTTGTTGTAATTTTTGGTTGCGATTTAGTGTAGTGAACCTTGAGTTTTTTGCTAAAATTTTAATTTTCTTTATTAAATTAGTCAAAACATGACATGCTTTTAATTCATGTTCTTGATTCTATATCATTAATTGTATTTTGCTTTGAATAATGTCTAGAAAATTTTAAAATTTTATGTTTATCTCGCCTATTGATTTTTAAATTTTTACTAAATTTTGATCGACTTTAATGATGTTTCTATCAATTACATTGTCGATTTATGGAATAATTGCTACTTATTTTGCATGTTTCATTTTTGAGCATTTTTCTATTTTTGTTAATAGACTAGTGGTTGATAGATTCTTTGAACAGATTTGTTTTTGTTTGTAGATTGAAAAATATGGTTAAAGATAGAAAAATCATAGAGGGTTTGCTTCTATAGTTTTCTATAAGTAAGAAACAAAAAGCGAAAGAAGTTTTCAATACTTCAAAAATAAAAAGAATTGTAGTCGAAGAATCCAAGTCTAATTCGAAAACAGAAAGCATGATTGAGATTAAGGAATATGAGGACAGTAGTACCCAGGAGAGTGATGATGTTGAGTCTAGTGATAGAAAAAGTTATAGTGGTGATATGAGAGCAGAAGATATACTACAGTGGAGATAAGGATTATGATACACTATTCTTGTCAATTTGTGCAAGGGATATCTCCATTGAGTTGTATGACCTAGCCACATGGATGTATGAGCTAGGATCTTTTCTAGCAAAGATTTCTATAAGTGTAAAAATAACTGATTATCGTGAATTTAGAATAATTATAGTTGATCAAAGGATTTATGGTGACTTTAAGAGTACCTAATTTGGGCATTTTAGGCATATGCCAAATTATTTTAAATTCAATGGATAGATAGTTCATTATATGTTATTGCGACGTGTCAAGAAATGATAAAAATTGCAAGAAATTTAATTCTATGTGAATGATAAGCGAACATATTCAGCTTAATGAATTTTTTTCAAATTACGTGGTTGAATTGCCTTGCATACCCCCGTGAATAAAAAATAAACAAAGTCATCCAAAAGAAAGAAAGTTTTCATTTCAAGGTAACCAAGAACAAGAATATCACTATAGCAAAGTTGACAAGCTTGAGTAAAGGTAATCAATTAAATAAGGGAAAAAAGTTGAAGTGCTCTTTAGTTTGATTCATCCACTCGATGCTGTTTGCAAGATATCTGTCGATGATGGTGGATTCAAACTACATCAAGATGGTAGATGATTTAAATTTCTTCATGATTTATCCATAGAGAAAATAGTCTCTTGAATTAATCTAGAGTAATCTGAAGAATAAAATTGATTGAAGAAGCAGCGAGAAGTATATAATGAGATAAAGAATGCATTGTACGCACTGTAGGGATTTTCCTAGGTATTCCTGGTACTTCTAATCAATCATGTAGTCAGTTTATGATAGACTCTTATTTCTTAATTATCACGACTCAAAAATGGGTCATGATGACACTTATCATGACTCATCCTTGATAAGTAAGCCAATCATCCAAACTAATAAACGAAATATAAAATATACAATAACATATACCAAGGCATGACTTCTAGAATGCAGTCAGGACCTAAATCATAAGTAAAAGCGGCAAACTGAAAGAAATGTCATAAATCTAGTGGCATAATGTAAAAGTATCTAATACAATATCCAAAAAAATTAAAAATACACGATTGTCTCTGAATACCAAAATAAATACAAATAGGGATAGATGAGGTCAGAATTAGACCCTAACTCTGGAGAAAATTATTACCTCAGAATCTAGAATCTCCAAACGAAATCAACCATCATGTGAAGTGTTCGCACTAGAATCTACACCGAAAGGACACAGTAAGGGTGAGTACAGTCCACTTGTACTCAATAGATATAATAGGCTAACTGAGAAAATTAGAAAATAAGATAAGTAAAATATATTATGAGCACACCACCCGCAAGCAGAAAAATCTCAAATGATAGCTAACACCATCTCCACTAACAGTTGTAATGTAAAAATACATAGAAACGGAAACACTCTTACTCTCTCTCTCTCTCTCTCTCTCTCTCTCTCTCTTTATATATATATATATATATGAAAGTACACAAAAACTAAGCACAAGTTAAGAAAACTAGGAAAATGCAATGTGTATGAGATGAATAACGAAAGCTATTGCATGATTTTTTGTATACATACACCAATCTAGTATCTACCAGGTAGGACCCATGGAGGTTCACAACCAATGTACTATATATCAATCTCAACTCACCTCTTAGACTCATGTTTCGGGATAGGATTTCTGTAAAAGTGTCTCATTTTATTTATAAAATAGTATTTCTCAATGGTACCAATATTTCATGAATGCATATGTACGAAATAAGGATGTAATGCGCACAATCAACTCAACGATAATATTCAATTCAACGAACATGTATATATATAAGCAAGCCTTAAAATCAACTAAATATGTCGATAATTCATGATCATCAACTCCAATTAGGCACCATTAGAATAAATATGTATACAAGACATCATTAATATCATATCAACCCCTAACTCAGATATTTTATCATGATAAAGAAAACCAATGCTCAAATAAGGTTTATATTAGCAAAATAAGCCTCCGCACAGGCATCATAACTAGAATAAAGACATTTAAATACACAAATAAGGCCAATGATGTCAAATAAAGTCCCCATACAAACAACACATAAATATCACAAACCAACCACAATAGAATATATAAGCCCCCACACAGGTACACAACAGTAAAATAATCTCGAAATATAAATTTCATAGTTATTTTTTCTAACCCATAACATGCTTTACTTATTTATTAACTCACAACTCAATCTAAAGAAAGTTAGGCCATAACCTACCTCAAAATGACAAAATTCAAGTCTAAAGTGCTTCAACACAGAGCCTTCCATTGAGAACGACCTTAGAATTAACTACAGCATTCAAATATATTGCCCATATTTGGGGCAGCTCCAAAATGGGTTCAAAAAGTAAGTTTGAAAATGAAAGGAGTAAACTAGAAATTTATTTTAAAAACATATTTCCTAAGGTTATAGGAGTCTACTGGAGAAAACTCAAGTGAAAATGGATTAAAAACGAGGTCCAAATGGAAGAAAAATCCTTTTTAAACTTTACTAGTAAAAAATCCAAATTTTCTAGTTTGAAATATTGGTTTAAAGGTCTTTTTGATGATATAATCAATGAAAATAATGGAAATAAGTTTTTGGAGCTTACCCAAACTCAAATGGTGAATAAATCCTTAAAGATCACCCAAAGAAGGCTCAGAGTCCCAAAAATGGAGGAAAAAATATGAACATGGACCTTATATACTGTTCAGTCAATAATACCTTGCGATCTCAGGCCCCACTCATAATCGCAAGGGTCAAAGTTTGACCTTCCAAATTACTAAACTTTACGTTTGCGGCCAAGGCTTCTCATTCATGAAGGTCTATAATTTTGGACCCTTACATTCATAACAGTCTTGTTCGCGAAGCAGACTTGACCTAGCCCGAACCCCTTAACCTTTTGCGATGATAGTGTCCCCTCGCGATCACGATACGAAACAACATCTTCTTTCGTATTGGTGGCCTAAGGCCCACGTTCATAAAGGAGTATCTAGTTTTCACCAGATATCGATATTTTGCTAATTTTTTTAGGTTTTCACATACTTCGAACGGATACTCCAAATTCATTTGAGACCCGATATTAAACCATGTATGCTACCAAGCTATTTTTGATATTTTGAACTCAACAACGATATTGTTTTTTTTGAAAAAATGTTGTTTTCACAAAATTAAACCCCAGGCTCCTTTTCTAGTTTCCAAATAAAAAATTGAAATGAGATATAAAGGTCTCAAAACTGAATCAACCCCGCTACTAACCCAAATTTGATATTTCAGATCTGCTGGCGTAGTCCAAATTTTCCTCTGAATACTCAGATCATAAATGTTAACAAATCAACTATATGATTTGTCAAGCCTCTAAAAGCCATAAACTCCCCAAAAGCATTCCCAATCACATTGAGAACCATACCAAACATCCCCAAACTCCACAATCAATATGCAATAACTATGGGAAGAGAAAAATGGGTCAAAACACTTGGAAATAAAAAATTTGAAAATTCAGGTCATTACAACATCCACCACTAAAACTCTATTCGTCCTTGGACTAAAAGGCAAAAAAAAATAGAATAGGCAAAAAGTTTAGGGTAACTACTACATATGTCAGACTTGACATCCTAAGTAGCCTTCTCAATAGGATAGTGTCTCAATTGAACCTCAACCACAGGAAAATCTTTAGAACATTGTCGTCTAATATCTCTGGCTAAAATAGAGACTGGCTCCTTCACAAAGGTGAACTTCTCATCCAAATGAATTGAATCCCAATGAAACACATGAAACTTATCCGAAATATTGCACTGAATCATAGATAGATGGAAAACTGGTTGAACAGCAAATAAGTTTGGAAGTAAGGCCAACTCATAAACAACTTTCCCAAAAGTATAAAAAATCTCAAATGGTTTAATGTACCTCGGTCTAAGATTACCCCTCTTTCCAAACCTCATTATGACCATCTTAGGTGACACACAAATGAATAGATCACCAATTGGAAACTTTAAGGCATGAGCCTACAGTCTACAAAACTCTTTTGCCTATGTTAGGCTACCTGAAGACTATCCTGAATCACCCAAACCTTGTCCAATGAATCGCAAAGAAAGTCAGTGCCACGAGGGCTAACATCTAAGGTCTCAAAACCAACCGATAAGAGATAGAAAATGCCTACTATACAATGCCTCAAAAGGGAGCATTTGAATACTCGAATGGTAGCTATTATCATATGCAAACTCTACCAAAGTCAAATGCTACTCCCGTTAACCTCTAAAGTCCAAAAATATGCGCGGAGCATATCCTCCAATAGCTAAATAGTCCACTTCGACTGACTATTAGTCTAGGAGTGAAAAGTTATGCTAAGGTCAACCTAAGTACCCAACTACTCTTCAAAGGTCCACCAAAATCTAGAAGTAAATACTGAGCCTCTGTATGAAATTATTAACATGGGTACTCCATTAAGATGAATTATCTTACAAGCACAGATAGGGATAACTTCTCATCACTGAATGACATCAAAATAGGAATAAAATGGACTGATTTGGTCAATTGATCCCTGATGACCCAAATACTAGGTAATCTCTAAAGCAAACCACTTAGTCTCTGATGCTCGACCTTCACCTACTCACAACACAAATAACAAGCTATAAAATCTTCTATACCCTTTTTCATACCATTCCACTAGTAAAGCTACTTCAAATCAAGATACATCTTGGTCACACCTAGATAAATAGAATATCTAGAATAATGGACATCCTATAAAATCAGTCTTACCCTTTCACCAACTCTAGATACACAAACATAACCTCTAATCCTCAAAATTTTATCAGAATCAAGAGATGCCGCCCTAGACTCGCCACTCAACACCTTATCCTAAATCACCCTCAAACTTTCATAATCAAACTAGTGAACTCAAATCTACTCCATCACGGAAGATCTGGCATCAACGAAGGATAAACCATGCTCGAGTGTCAAAATATCAAGTCTAACCATCTGTTTAGCTAACTATTAATCCTCCTAGGCTAAAGATCACTCCTGGGTCAAAGCTAAACACTCTATACTAGTTGACTTTTGACTCAAGGCATCCATAACTAGGATAATACAAAATAGTGAGCTCATAATCCTTAAGAATCTCAAGTCAATATTGTCGCCTCATATTAAGGTCTTGCTACCTAAAGAACTGCTGAAGGCTATGATGGTCTAAAAAAAGTCTTACAAGGAACTCCAT